>NW_007728773.1:230393-273942 GCF_000696425.1 Galeopterus variegatus | reverse complement strand
TTTCCAAAATACAGCTGAGAAACTCTTCAAATGCAGAGAACTTACAAACAGACTGAAATATGGGATTCATTCAATCGTTAATTATGTCCTTGTTTTATAGGAGAAATATGTTATGCAAGCAAAGTTACTAAAATAAACTATGGTATGAGGGATCTTCAGAACTTGGAGGCTGGAGGAATTTCTCTTTCAAACCAGACCAGACACATTTCTAAGGCAATGGAGTCTAGTGTTTCTCCAAAGGCAGCTCTCAAAGAGAAAGCTCTCCTACTTTAGTTCTATTAAAAAAAAATAGTCCAAAGAATTTGAAATAAGTCAAAGGAATGGCCGTGTGTCCTTTCTGTGTCATACCGTAACATCGTGTAACATGCCCACCCAAGGATCACTTAATTCTCTGGGGGAATATCCTTTTGTTTAACATATTATTTGCTATTTGCTATTAATTAGGGCCTTTTGTTTAACATATTATTTGCTATTAATTAGGGCTTAGATTCTGCGAAGTTACGTGTTAATGCATAGAGTTTTGTGTAATAGGGAAGCACATGATTTCTGTCTAGTACAAAATATAATCACAACAGTTATTTTTTTATTGCTCTGTAAAGTATGAACCAGTTTTATATTAACCCAGCAATTTTAAGGCAACATTCTTTCTTCAGTTTCTATACTCAGTTCTCTGAATATTCTTGAACCAGCTTTACCATCTTGCTGGTTCCCTCAATAATGTTATGTAAATTTTGACATACTTTATATTTATAAGAGTCACAGTTGTAACATTTAAGAATTTTTATTTCCACAGTCTTCATTGTTGTTTTTTCTACCTTCCTACTGCTACCACCTGGAAGAGTAGCTGCCCAAAGCAGAAACAATTCTCTCTACTGACTTCCTAGTTATTTGGGTTTCCATACATTTTTCTTTGAGTAAAATTATACAAGATTATTGGAATTTGAGATTGAGTACAATTATACAAGATTATTGGAATTTGAGGCTTAAACTATTTGCAAGCAACTTAACATGTAACGATTTGCACTTTTGCTGAGGAATGAATTTCTGCTGCAGGCTTTGCAATACTGGTGTGCTGCAATGACTCACAGAAGTAGGGAGGGGTCCAGCAGCAGTCTCTGAATTTCAACTTGGCTGTGTTGTTTTATACTCATTATCATGCACACTAGCTCTTCTGGACTGAAGTGATAAAATCTTTGTTTCTCTATATAAAATGGGCTATAAAAGAAAATCATCTGCTAGTGTTGCTAATTGTAATGAAGATAAAATACAGAGGTCTAAGAAAGCAATGATTTTAAGCCACAAAATGGAAGTTTTGGAGGTGTAAAATACACCATCGATTCACAGTTAATTTGGCAAAGAAGCATGAACAAATGTTTATCTGTGCTAATAATAAATTATTTAATTAAAATAATATATTTTATTGTTATTAAGTTGGAAAAATGAAAAAAATAATATTGATGTTTCAAGGGTTTGAGAAGAGGTTGTTCTTGACTGGCAGTTAGAGTGATATAGTGGGAAGATCACTGAATTTGTGTTCAGAATGTTTGAGTTCAAGGTTTAGCTCTTGCTAATTAGCTATAGAACCTTGGATTATACCTAAAATCTGTGGGTTGTAAATTCCAGGAGGACATTGTTTACTGATTTATTGAACATGTTATGTGAATTTGTAGGTTTGGGATAGGTCAGTGAATATTACAAAGATCCCTGCTGTTTTAGACCATTTCTGATGCTTATAACAAAATATCTGAAACAGAGTGATTTATAAAGAAGAACAAAATTTATTGCTTATAGTTTCAGAGGCTAGGAAGTCCAAAGTCCAGGGAACACATCTGGTGAAGGTCTTGGTGGTGATGACAGTGACACAGGGTATCACATTGTGAAATGGTGGAGCAGAGAGAGAGAGACAGACTCTCCTTTTCTTTTAAAGCCCTCAGAACCACCCCCCCCACCACCATTTTTAATCCATTCACTACTGCACAGTCCTACAATCCAATCACCTCTTCAAGGCNTAAAATACAGAGGTCTAAGAAAGCAATGATTTTAAGCCACAAAATGGAAGTTTTGGAGGTGTAAAATACACCATCGATTCACAGTTAATTTGGCAAAGAAGCATGAACAAATGTTTATCTGTGCTAATAATAAATTATTTAATTAAAATAATATATTTTATTGTTATTAAGTTGGAAAAATGAAAAAAATAATATTGATGTTTCAAGGGTTTGAGAAGAGGTTGTTCTTGACTGGCAGTTAGAGTGATATAGTGGGAAGATCACTGAATTTGTGTTCAGAATGTTTGAGTTCAAGGTTTAGCTCTTGCTAATTAGCTATAGAACCTTGGATTATACCTAAAATCTGTGGGTTGTAAATTCCAGGAGGACATTGTTTACTGATTTATTGAACATGTTATGTGAATTTGTAGGTTTGGGATAGGTCAGTGAATATTACAAAGATCCCTGCTGTTTTAGACCATTTCTGATGCTTATAACAAAATATCTGAAACAGAGTGATTTATAAAGAAGAACAAAATTTATTGCTTATAGTTTCAGAGGCTAGGAAGTCCAAAGTCCAGGGAACACATCTGGTGAAGGTCTTGGTGGTGATGACAGTGACACAGGGTATCACATTGTGAAATGGTGGAGCAGAGAGAGAGAGACAGACTCTCCTTTTCTTTTAAAGCCCTCAGAACCACCCCCCCCACCACCATTTTTAATCCATTCACTACTGCACAGTCCTACAATCCAATCACCTCTTCAAGGCCCCACCTTCCGATTACCATAATAGGACTTCCCACCCTGTTAACAGTCACAGTGGGGGCTAAGTTTCTAATACATAAAACTTGGCGGACACAATTCAAGCTCCAGTGAGTTTTTGGGGGACATAATTCAATCCACTACCCCTGCCCTTAAGGAGATTTTGTTTTGCATTATAGGAGGGAGAGGTAGGGAGAAGGGGAAGACAGTGAAAAGAAAATAAAGGAGTAAATAAATGATCAAATATCTTAGGAGATAAGTGATACAGAAAATAGAGATGGAACAGGATAAGTGGGGATTGGCAGTATGTGTATGTGTGCACGCATGTGTGTTTGTGGAGTTGTGTGGTTGTTGTGTGTTGTTGCAGTGATAAATAAGGTGGTGAAGGTAAACCTCCATGATATGGTGGCATTTGAGCAAAGACATAAAAAAAAGTGAGGGAGTTAACCAAGCTGATAAAAAACATCCAGGGAGAGGGAACGGCTAAAGCCTAGGTGCTAGGTGGGAGCCTGTTTGGTTTATGTTCTAGGAATAGGAAGGGACTGGTGTGGCTGGAATGAAGGGATCAAGGACAAGAGTAGCTGGAGATGAGGTCAGATAAGCAAGTGGTGCTGTCAGCCCTATGAGGTCTTATATGCCATTGTCTATTACTCTGTGCAAGTGGGAGACAGTGGGGGATTCTGAGCAGAAGAGTGATAGGAGTGTTGTAAAAGGATTATTCTGGCTGCTGTGTTGAGAGTAACTTATAAAGATGCAAAGGTGGAAGTGGGAGAATTGTTAAGAGGATATGGTAGCAGGTAGGTGAGGGATGATGGCTTCAACTGGTGGCAGCAGAGAGGTGGTGCAAAACATTCAGATTCTGTGTAGATTTGAAAGTACAGCCAGCAAGATTTGTGGCTGGAGTACATGTGGGCTGTGAAAAAAAGGGCAAAGTCAAAGTGGACTCCAGGGCTTTCATCTCATGAAGGAGAAGGTGGAGTTGCCATCAACTGAAATAGAGTAGGCTGAGGTAGAACAGATTTTGGTGGTAAGATCAGGTACTCAGGTGTTTGAGATGCTTATTTTATAACCAAGGACATGCAAATCTGGAGCTTGTAAATGGGGTCTGAGTTGGAGATATACATTTGGAGATCATATTACTGGAGTTTAAAGCGATAATACTGCTGTGATTGCCAAGAGAATCAGTGTAGTTATAGAAAAAAACAGAATCAAGGACTGAGCCCTGGGCATTGCAACATTATATGGTTAGAGAGAACAGGAAAAGCCATCAAAGGAGATTAAAAAGGAGTAGCTGGTGAGATAGGAGGGAAACAGGAGAACGTGGTGTCCCAGAGGCCAGGTGAAGAAGGTATATCAAGGTGGAGAGAGTGAGCAACTGTGCCAAAGCTGCTGATAAGGCAAGCACGGAGAGGACTGGGCTATGGGAATTGGCCATAGGTGGATATTGTTCACATTGTTTAGAGTTACTTCAGTGGTGTCGTGAGGCAAAAATCTGATTGAACTGGTTGTAATAAAGAGTGGTGGGAAAGAAAATACAGAAAGCAGCTGTAGATAACTTTCTGGAGAGGTTTTTGTTCAAAAGAGAGGGGAGAAATGACACAATAGCCAGTGGGATAAGAGGAATCCCGAGAAGTTGTTGTTTTATTTATTTTAAAGTTTTTTTTAATGATGGGAGAAACATCAGCATGTTAATTGTAATGGGAGTGATTCAACAGAGAGTGAAAAATCGATATGAGAGAAAGACGTGAGAAGTGCTAAAATGAGTGATGCCCTTGAGTAGGCTGTAAGGGAGGGGATTCAGTGCAGAAGAGGAGGAGCTGGCTTTGGGTAGAATCATGGATAGTAACAGGTGTGGAGGCAGAGTTTGTGGATGTAGATGCTGGTAGGTAAATAAATGTGGTGAAAATCTATGGAAGTTCTCTTCTGATTGCTTTAATTTTGTCAGTGAAGTAAGTGTGCGAAGACAGGAAGGAAATTTGCGGGATTTGAGAAGACTGAAAGTGAAAAAGTTGTCCTGGAGAGTGGGAAAGTGAATGGTCTTGGGAAATTGAGTATAATATCCTGGTTTGCATTAAGAGCATATTTGACAATCCATTCATAAATTGCAAGTGAGACCATTCAGTACAATGGTATGTTTTTCTCGAGTTGCATTTTAGTTGTTTGGAGGAGGTATGGCATAGGCAGATAGTTGGATTTTAACCAGGACTCCAGTCTTCCAAGTAAGTATGGTAAATTTGACAAAGGCAAGAGAGTCAAGGGTATAAGTAAGAGACTAATCCTGAAGATTGGCCATGGAATTTAAGCTTGGTAAGTAGGGAGATAATGACATCAAAGGGTGAGGGACAGTGGAATGGTGGTAGATCAATGGGTTGCAGGTCCAGTGAGTCTGAAAGATTACTGGGGATAGGATAGTAGAGAGAAAAGGTTGAAAGTGGTGGTCAGAGAGATAATGACATCAAAGGGTGAGGGACAGTGGAATGGTGGTAGATCAATGGGTTGCAGGTCCCAGTGAGTCTGAAAGATTACTGGGGATAGGATAGTAGAGAGAAAAGGTTGAAAGTGGTGGTCAGAATAGAATGCATGAAACCAGCATTAAGAAGGGTTGCATTTATTGCTAATGACATGGTCTATAGCTATGACCATGGGATAAGAGGCTACGGTAGAATGGCTGACATGATCAATTGAGAAGTTCAAGGATTTGAGAGGCCTGGGTATGGCATGATGGTCTATTTGTATGCCAAGAGCTCTAGGAATTAAGATAGGAGTAGTATTGGAGAGTATGGCTATGAGGGAGGATCTAGAATCTAGAGAATTGAGGAGGTTGCAGAGGCATCACTAGTGTGTAATATCATCTGATGTGAGATTCAAAGCTGGCATTTTTAGGGTTGAGGGTGGGAGAAGTGTCTGAAAGCAATGAGGAGCAAGGATACACCCAACCATCCCCAGGCTCAAAGATCTGAGGGCTACAAAAGGAGAAGCAGTCTCCAGTTGGGAGGCTGATAGGGTGGTCTCAGGGGAAAGCCAGGTTTTGATGAGAGCAAAAAGGTGAACAGAAGGTTCAGAGAAGTTTGTGAAAACAGGGGTGTGGCAGCTAGTTATCGAGATAACACCCCCAAACCC
This sequence comes from Galeopterus variegatus, assembly GCF_000696425.1. Classification (NCBI taxonomy): domain Eukaryota; kingdom Metazoa; phylum Chordata; class Mammalia; order Dermoptera; family Cynocephalidae; genus Galeopterus; species Galeopterus variegatus. The sequence goes on along the minus strand of NW_007728773.1, from coordinate 268,072 downwards.
TCACCTCCTGCTATCTAAGCCTCTTTTCAGTCCTCTCTCTTACCAAATCAGGGATGACCCGAATGACCAATAGAAGAACAGTGCAGAAGTGATGGCATGTAATTTCTGAGACAAGGTCATAAAAGGCCCTGCAGTTTCTGCCTTGCTCTCTTAGATCACTGACTATTGGTGAATCTAACCAGCAAGTCATGAAGACACCCCAACAGCTATGTGGAGAGGTCCCGTCCTAGTGGAAAGGATGAGAGGCCTCCCCACAACAATCAGCAGTGAATGCCAGCATGTGAGTGAATTATGTTGGAAGTGGATCCTTCATTCCCAGTCACACCTTTAGATGACTGCAGCCCCAGCTGAGATCTGACTGCAGCCTCATGAGGAACCCCCTGACAAAACTGTCTAGCCGAGCTTTACCTACTTTCCAACTTGGGAAAAGCATTCTGTATAATACATGATTGTTTTTGTTTTAAGCTACTAATGTTTAGAGTTATTTGCTATGCAGCAAATCTGTCAATAACAGAAAGGGAGAAGGTGACAGGACAGGGTACGTAGAGAGCTTCAAGAGGATTAGAGTGTGGGAAATGAGAGGGAGTGTGGGGGCTTTGTGGTGGCTGACATAAACAGGGATATATAAAAGAGGTAGTTACCAAGACAGATATTGGTGGTGAGAGAGCATGTTTGGTGAATAGGAGGGGTCTCTTCACTTTGGGGCAGAAGGTCTAGGGGAGGGTGGTCTTAATCCCAGGGTCAGTTCATTCACGGTCACTGGTCTTACGGGTGTCCTCTGTGTCGATCCCTGTTGATTGTATATATTGTTTATTTCTCATTTAAACCTTTGATTTTCATATTAACCTCATTTCACAAATGAAAAGATTGAGACCTGAAGAGGTTGAGAGACTGGCATCAGTTTGTGCAGTTAGTAAGGCAGAGTCGGTATTTGCATTTGGGTCCCCCGACTTACCATCTTGCCCTCCTTCCACATTTTGCCTGTAAGCAGAAACAATTTGAAACCAAAGTACTCTAATTTTCTAAGAGTGGGATGGAAGTTAGTCATCTCAGACATATATAAGCAGAATGTCATTATAAATACTCTTTGAAAAAACCCCATCATGATGCTTATGCATAATGACATAGAAAAAATTCAACGTGAGAGCCATTGACATCTGCTAAGAGTAATACCAAGTACATGGAAGATGCCAGCTAATACAAGAAAAGAATTAATAATTAGAGGTACAAAATAGACATTAAATTCTTTGTTAATTTATTTTCTTCCTTCCTAGATAGAATGTAAATTCTATGAGGGCAGAACTTTGCCTAATACCTGATGCTCAATAGGTACTCAGTAAATACTATTCATATTTGTTGACTGAATGAAGAAATGATGCTCAGCCAAAGGAAAAGTGCTTGGATGAAAACATCCTAAGTCAAAGGTTCAGTATAAGAGACGGGTCACAAGTCGAGGTGGAGCCATGAGGTTGAAGAAATTTGTCTTCAGGATTTCTTCCCTCCTCACCTGCTTTACTGACCCTGACTCCAGGGCATATTCACAGTTGGGGCATTTTCCCACCTTTCTGTTGTCTTTTTCCTCCTTTAGGTGTTTTAGAAACATTAAGAAACCAGTGGTTCCCAGCCGGCAACATATCAGATCATCTCGAAACTTACAAAAACAGTGTGTGGGTTCCCTTACCCACAGAGTCTAATTTAATTGGCTTGGAGTGGGACACAGACATGGGTAGTTTTTAAAAAGTCCCCCAGGTGATTTTACTGTGTAGCTAGGATTGAGAAGCAACTAACAACTTAAAGTATTATCTTTGTTGGGGGGTTCAAATATTAAGAGATCTGAGCTTTATAAAAAAGGAAAGCAATTCTGACTAGTGCATTTTCAGACATCAGTTGGTAGGGATGTTCCCAGAAATCACCCCGGCCTAGACCTAGCATGGCACTTGGAGGTGCTCAAGAAGCATTTGCTGAAGGGATGAATGAATCCATAGCAGCCAAGCTTCCTTGTTCTGTGTGCCCTAAAGCCACCGTCAAGGTTGGCTTCTGGAGAGGCCTGTCTTCCTTTCTCATAGATCGCCACCTTCTCACTGCGAAAAAAAAAAAAAAAAAAAAAAGGGCTGGCCACTATATCTGGAGAAGCTAGGCTTTGGAGCCTGCTCAGACAATGGAATAGTTTGGGAGCAAAAATCCTAGATCAGTTGTTTTCGACTTGTGAGTTAGGGAGGGGAGGAAAGAGGGATGGGTGGGAGGATGGTTGTGAATCCATATGTAGACGAAACATAAATATATCTTGCATACATACACTACTTTTTTTTCAAAAGTGTCTTAAAAATATCATGGTGAATAAAACACAAGCTTTTCTTTTTAAACTGTATTGAATTCACAGAAGCCTTTTATTATTCTGTACTTTCTTGTTCAACAGGTACAAAGTTACAAAGGAGCCTGGACTCTTTGAAAAAAAAAAGCATAAAAAAAAGTCTATATTTTTAAAAGCTGAAATCCTCTCATCTAGTCTAGAGGAAAGTAGTTTTGGAGGAGTGAGGACACGTGTGAAAGTGAGAGGGGTTAGTGGAGGACTATTCAGTGTACAGATGATATATTCCATTTTATTTTGCACTGGAAGAAGCTGGAGTTAATATAAGCCCTGAATGCCCAAGTTGGATGTAAAATAAGGCATCTTTAACCTGTTTTTTAAAAAATGTGGCTCCAAATCATTCTTAAATAAATATACAAGGAGATAGTTGTAGGGACCTATTTGGGGCTTCTAGAGGAGGGGGTTTAGCCATGGATCCTCCAACATAATCATATTTCTGAATCCTGTAAAAAGGGACAATCTCTCCCTTTGTCATGATAATTAACAGTCAAAGGAGTCATTCATTTCTTTATCAGCTCTAAAGAAGAAAGAGTAAATGATAAATTAGCATCCTTGCCTAAAAAGAATGCGTGTAATGGCTAAATGCTTATTTTTATAGTGACTCACTGCTTCAAGCTGACCTCAGAATCCAGTATACACAAGCCACTTGTACATTCTCCATCAAATCATTAAGAAGTGAAATGACAATAACCAACTACTGTCTCTGAAATTTATTATACATGAAAGGCATTTACTAGATATAAAGACCAGGCAGTTGTGAAACAACTATAAAGACACAAGACTGAAAGTATCAACAGTGACATTCAGCTGCTCAGTTATGCCAGCAAAATGGTGAGTGCTCTTTGGTTTGAGACTTTAATTCTAATGTAGGCTCATGTTAGGAAAAGGCCACCATGATATAGTGGTGGCATGAATGTTTGACTTGGAGTCACATGTCCTTGTTCTGAGTCCCTGCTCTGACGTATAAAACTTGTTGATTCTGAGCAAGTCACCGAAGCTCCCAGACTCTCAATTTCTCCACCTGTAAGTAGGAAATAACAAAAAATTGCACTCCGTTACTTTAATAAGTCATGTGGTTCAAATGACATAAGTATTGTAAAAGTATTTCATAAAATATAAAACATCATGCAGATATTTGTTATTATTGGTTTAATCATCAATGTCCTTATTCAGTTCAAAATAGTGCTGCTAGGATCATGGCTTTACAACCTCTGAGTTCTGGATTTAGCGCATCCTTCATCCTCATTAGCAGTAAATATTCATCATAGGGCCCAATAGCAGTCATGCGGCTTTAGGTTAAAGTGATTGTAAATTCAGCTGTATGGATGTCCATAAACACCGGCAGGAAAATAAACAAATACTTGTCTGGGGAAGAGTCAAGTCTACTGTTAATGTGAAAATACTGACTTTTTGGTAAGGTCAATAATGAAGAGTTTTGAAAGTTATGGAAAAACTGGAGATATTGGAACCCAGGAAACTTGTCACGAGTTGGGAAGAACTGCTCAAACAGTACATGAACAAGGACAGTAGAGTCACAGTGTGAGAGCCATTAGGAGCTGCCAGGTGTTGCAAGTTGCCAGCTGTGTGCATAGAAGTTATCAACTGTGTGGATGGAAGTTCTCCTTGCTTTCTAGTAGAAGATGGCATAGATGGTCAAAAATCCCATGAAAGATAGAGGAAAATTAGTAATGTCTCAAAACTGAGGCCTTCTCACCTCAGCATCTTTAATGGCTTCCAGAATATTGACAGTAGAGGTTGCAAGCGCCATAAATAATTCTTGAGGTCACACATCTCTTGTACCTGCCTTGCACTGCTCCATATAGGAGGTCTTTTTGGTTCCATATTTATTAGAATTTGCATTTTGGTGCCTGGTAGTCAGAGCACAACCCCATGCAATGCTGTCTTTGCCCTTTGGCTTCCTGAACTGCAATCACAAACCTGAAGTTTCATATCTCAGTGCTCAGTTCAGGCCTCCCAGGCCCACAGCAGTTTCCTCCAACTACCACTAACATACATTGTGCATATCTGCAAAGGGAGATCATATACAGATATTTATGGTGAGTCAAAAGTAAATATATAATTCTCAGCTTCCTAACAACCAAAGCAAGAAGAAAATATAACGGGTTGTATCATACTTGTCTGACTTTGGAACATTGCCTGGTCTCTGTGTACCCCAAACTTGTTTACCTTTGAACTCTTTTTCATCTCTGACCACCTACTCCAGTCATCTATTATACTTAATCTGGGACTGTTCACTTGGCCAGCCCCTAGTTTGGCCTTTTCTTGTTTCCTGCACTAACTGCAATCTCTTACCCAATACAATTGTTTTCTTGATGAAGGATCCTGGAAAGTAAGTGGCTGAGTAGATAAAACTTGCAGGAAGCTCAATTTTATTTTTGTTTTTCAAGACTTAACAGGGTGCATGAAAACAAAGGAAACGATACAATCATGACTTTTCCCACCTGAACTAAGAATAACGAAAATAGACAGTCCTATCTCATCAACATTTTTTTTTCCAGTAAAGAAACATAAGGCCTTACCATATTTCTCTATTTTCCAGTATTAGTAGAGAGTCTACATTATAGTGAAAGATTAAAGGAGATGATTGTTGGAAGAATTAAAGCTGGCTGGATAGAAGGAATTTGGGGAGGTGTGGTGATTAATGACTGTAATACTGAAACCCTAGGAAACTCGGAGTGTGTGTAGGTACTCCGTGGGCTCATCTGTTTGGAAATGATGGGCATCACAAAGCTTTCCTAGAAGGTCCTAAAAGAGAAGTCATTCAGCAGACATCTTCATAATGATTCAGAAGACCTTCAGCTTGTAGAGGAATAAAGCTTTCCTGCGAACAGAGGGTATTATGCAGACATATCCTGCAGAGGAACTGCTGGGCAGATTGGTGTCCATATGACTTCCTTTGGCAAGAGGTACTGAAAGTTCTGGATTTGTGAAGTTAAAATCTGGTGACAAATGAGCTTAATGAATCAGAGAAAGGCAAACTTTATCTGCGTGTTTATTTGATGTGTCCTATTAACATTGAGGATTACTATTGACTTATGATAATGCAAAAGTGCAGCTGAGTGAGACCATACCTCTGGTGCCTCTGATCGGGCATAATTGAGTTAAATGAAACAAAATTCTATGGTGAGTAAGATGAACCAAAAGATAGATCCATGGTATCAGTTTTTAAAATTATTACCCTGTCATTCATTTGCGTCTCCATAATCCTTTAACCCTAGAATGGACTTATTTTTTAAAATGTCCTATTCTTAATATATAATGTTAATTTTTAGAATTTAGATTTGTGGTCTATTAACAGATTTTCTTTTTTCAAACAGATGATACAGAGTAGTATAATAAACCTGGTTATGTAGGAGTTTACGTAGGACAGGACAAGTCATTTTGATCAGTGAAACAAAGTTCCAGAGGCCCCTTTAGTCTCTAAATCCACTGAAATTAAAAAAAACAACAACAGAAAACTGTGCCAATATTTATTCAGTCACTTAATATTTTATAATGAACATTGACAGCTTTTAAAAGGACCTAGATATAGCAGCACATACATTTCTGTTTGTTTTGTCATGGGTTTAAAATTTTTGTGCAGATTTTTCACGGTTCTTTGGTTCTCTGGTTTTTAAATAGATTAGTGTGACACTGTAGAACATTTGTTGTTAGTTGGGAAAAATTGGCAGCAATAAGTATTTAGCAAAAATAGGGGTATATTTCCCAAATAAAGAGTACTTTTAAGGCTTTGGAGACTAAAGGGCAATATTCTGTTTGGCCACACTGGCACCATTAGTTTGCTGTATAGTTTGCCTATTCTCAATTGTCACACCCCTAACTAACCCTGACATCTCACACATAACAAAAACTGAACAGGTCTAGGTCTTTTTGCTTCTGTCAAATTTAAAAGAAACTCAAATAAATTACAAAATGCCTTTAAAACCCATGTATGCTTTTACTGCAATCTTTTGAAGGGACAGCAAAGGGGAATTGTGCTGCATGGCACATGGCACTGCCTAAAAACTGCCCCACACCCAGTTCTTTCTTCTCTTCCTAAACAGTCAACCCAAACCCCACCTTCTCCCAGGCTTGTCAGCTCCTCTACCTTCCCCCTGCTCCCTCCTTTAGTCTTTGATATCTATTCCATTTCTTGATCTGCAGCTCTCTGCCCTCTTGGCTCTTTTCTCATTATTAAGTGCCCCATGCCAGCATAAAGAAGGCCCTGGAAGTGAACTGCACCAAGCCATCTCCTGAAATTGGCAGAGAAGAGAGATGGTGATTGTGTTAATATTTCCAGCTCTGTCAAATAGACAGTCTAATAGAGATTGAGAACTCAGACCCTGCATGAGAAGAATTGGGTGCTACCAACCTCCACTCCATTCCTAACACTCTTCCCTCAACACTTCTCGATCTGTGTGCTTTGCTGTATGCAGCTTCCTTGGGGAAAGTAATGAGACATGCTGGAGGCTACTGCAGGAGGTGGGGTCCTGCTGCTTCTTTGGATGGAGAAGCTGAGCCTGACTCTGAGATGCTGCCTGTGCACCAAGGGAAACTGTTGACTGCAGCTCTAAGCAGATGCCTACACCGGGCAGGGCAGTCCCAAGCCATGGTGGGAAGGAATAAGGCAATGGGGCAGTGAATATGCATATTTCTTTTAAGAAAAGAAAGAGAAATTTGTCAATGTGAAAGAGGAGAGAGTGTGAAACAAAACTAGAGAGGGTGTCACCATTGTGGTGAGGAGCCAGCAGAGACTGAGGGTGCAAGAGACAGTGAAGACTGACAGGAAGGGAAGTGTTGGCAGTGGAATCGACCGCATGGAGAGAAGGTCGTAATGTTTCATTACACCATGGTTTGGGAGACTTTTCCCATATTGGTTTTATGGTTGTTCTTTGTGAACATGGCTTCTCTTCTAATCTCCTTGAGGGTGGGATTTGCGTTGGTTCTCCCTTGTGGTGGGACATGTGGTAAGCCTTGGGCATGCCCAGACGTCCGCTGATTGTCATGCAGCACACAACCAGAAGGGCATTGGGTAGTCACGAATGCATACGAGGAGACGAGGGAGCCTGGGTGTTGAGGAGAGGGTGAAAGGCTTAACCACGTTTTTGAATTTTTTTTTTTTTTTCTTTGCTGGCTGGTATAGGGATCAAACCCTGGATGTTGGTGTTATCAGCACCACGCTCTAACCAACTGAGCTAACTGGCCAGTAGGTCTTGGAAATTTTGATGACAAGTCTAACTTCAGTTTGGTGGTCTTGTCACTTTCTATTTAAGAAGAAGTTATTTAAATACAGGTAACTGTAATAATCTTGACTATCACCTTTATTATCTCTTACCACCATGACTAAGGCTACAGTATATGCTATAAGCCATATACCAGAAATAAACAAACCAATCAATAAAAAAAGTTATAGGAATCCATGTTCATTGTAAAAAAATTAGAAAAATGCAGATGAGCAAAAATGGAAAAAATGTGAATCAGCTATAATTCCTTTTAGATGTATGGATAGTTACAGCTATAGGTAAATATACATTTTGGTATCAGTAGTTTTTTGATAAATTGTTATTTTATTTAATAACATCATATACATATCTTTCCACATCATTAGATTTAAAATTTTAGTGGGATGTCAACAAATGTGGTTTGAGAACAAGTCAGGTTGGAATAAATCCATGCTGTGAATCATTTATTCTGTAACTTGAAAATCAGATGTTTGGAACAAATGGTATCAGTCAGGAAAAGACCAAATTCTTCCTAGGAACTTAAATAATCAGGAAATGTATAGCCTTCACTATAGAGCCCAGTACAGGAAAAGCCATTTAGAAGGCAGAACAAGGGTATGGTTTTTTATAAATAGCATTTTTGCTATATGCTACAAAAGAATTTAGTAATGATTAATGAATTAATATTTATAAAGTACTTAACAAAACATTCAATTTTAAAACTATGCAGTATATTATCCATAAATATCAGTTTAGGGCATGGCTTTGCCTTTTATTTTTCAACAAAGAAGAAAAAAATGTCTTTGAGGAAAAAAAAAAAGTCTAATGAATTTTCTAGTTTGTAGTTTTGAACTCATATTCGACTGAAAAACTAAGATACTTTAGAAAATGATTTAACTTCAGAATTACAATACCTGATTTATTATTCACAGCATAATTTTTTATTAAATACATTTTCAATCCAATTATCATTTTTTTAAACTACTTAGCTCCAATCAAAATGAAAATGCCCATTTCTTCATCTTTATTCATGCCTTTCACATTTCAGTGCCCTAGAAAGAGGCTTTCTCCATTTTTAGATGAACAATTCTGGGTTGATCATTGTATTTGAAACATAGAAGGATGCAGTAGGAATGAATGGTGGGAAAGCTCTACAACAGCTCCCATTTGCTTCATTGTGTTTTGCTGGCCTACAATAGTATCTGTTTCATCTTCAACCAAAACCATGTGGTTCCCCTGACAGTGTCATTTACTCTCCTGAACTTTTCTGGTGGTCTACGTGAATTAGTCACCTGAGCCTTCAGAACATGTTTTTTCCCTTATGCATTGCAATTGGAAAGTTTTTCTCCAATAGTAACACTGAAAACAAAGTTCTTTAACAGCCTATAGTAAGATAGCAAAAAGATTTTTTTTTTCTAATTGGTGCAGATGGACATGCACAGTATATATTAGGCCATGAGAAGACTTAACAGATAAGTGACTGTATTGCTACACAACTACGCAAATTGCCGGGTTACCAGACAATTATATTGTTAAAGCAATTCATAACTAAAGCTAAAACGTTATTATTTTAGTTATACTAAGTTTCCATTTGTGTTGTCAGGGCTAGAGCTCAGACCCTTCAAACCCATTGTACAGACTGGGTCACCAGACCTGTCACATGCCAGGCTGGGTCACCAGACCCCTCACACACAGGTCCATGCTAGATAATTGGGAAAGATCCCGGGAGCCATTGGCAGATGACATGAGCTCAGTCCTCAGCAACGGCAGCAGCAGCAGCCTCCAGCAGCAGCAGTAGCAGCGGCAGCAGCGGCGGCAGTGGTGGCAGTGACCCCCCCAGGTCATCCTGGGGGTGGAGGCTCCATGGATCAGAGCTGCTTGTTCTTTATAATTAAGCCCATAACCCAGGACACCTGAGTGCACATGCACAATTACATTAGACAATAACCAAGGAACACCTGGGTGCATGTGCATATTTACATCAAATGTTCGGCAAGATTCTGAACATAGAGGGGCCCTGACCATTTTCCTATATTTTCCTACATTGACACAAAAATCTATTTCCTCTCAAAACCATCTTCCTGAAACTTTATTATCAAATAAAAGTCTTGGAAGAAAATGTGAAAGGCCGAGTACTATTTAAAAGGCCTGGGTTATTAAAAATATATAGATGCATTTCCAGATGAGACATATATATTTCAAAAGGACTGTCTTCTAACACAAATTTTATTTTATTTTATTTTTTCACTTGGCATAACAGGGAAATTAACACCCTATTTTACAGATGCTATCTGTTTTTAGTTGACCCTAATTTTCTGGATGACTGCTTCCCTTCAAATATTTTAAGTCATGACTAAATTTTACTTAACAAGAAGTGTTTAGGTTAGTTTATGAACAAGAAATCAGATGTTCTGAATCCAAACATGGAATTACATTTCAATAATGCTTAATTTATTTCGTATTTTAGTAAACTGATTTGAATTGTGTTAATGTTCCCAGGATAAACTCCATTTTTTTTTTGACTCTTTAAAGGCCAATAACATATACTGCCATATTTGTTTTAATTCCACTTTATTCTGACATTTTGTAAAAGTGGTGTGAGATTTATTATAAAGGTAAATTCTGGCTTATTAATAATAAAAAACTGATTATACATTAAAAAATGTAACTTAAAAATCAGATTTATGATAGGTTGTTTCACATTTCAGTTGACAAGGTTTATTTTATTTTTGACAAAATTGGTATTTCTCAAATTTGTCTGATTACAAATATTACTGAAATGCCTGTTAAAAATACAGGTTCCCAGCCCTTTTATTCTAATATAGTAAGTCTCGGGCCCAGGTTTAATAAATCCTCACATGATTGTCAGGACCCAGCAGCGTTAGTAAACACTAGAACAGAGCAGGTTCTCAACTCCTGGGACATATTCAGTTAGTTATCTGGGGGAGTTTTCAATAACGTCAATGCCCAGGCCTCCCAAAAGAACAATTAATACAGACTCTCTGGAACTTGGGTGCTGGAATATTAAAGTAAGAATTCGACTTCACTAGACTAAATTCACACTATACACTGATGAGAAATGGATTAAATGATTATGTCAAGGATTCTCTGTAAATGACAGCTAGAATTCCAAGAGAGCTAGAATGGTAGCTCCCTGAGTGTGGGAAACGTCTCCTTGTCTGTGTCCTCTTAGTCCTGGGCACAGCGACTTCCACATATATTCTGGATGCACAATAAGTATTAAGTAAACAAATAGTTCCTGTTGGCTAAAATTTCAATCTGCAAAGATCGCGTTCTTGCTACAAATGCATTTCGACAACTGGACATGAAATACAGTCTAACAGTGATTATAATACATGTGATGGTAAACACGAGAGACAGCCAGTGAAGCCAGGGAGGCTGCTTCTCTTAAGTTGCCCTGAGTGTCCGTCTGAGCAACCATTACAGAGTGTCTTTGATCAGCTCGATGATGTAATCAACTTGATGAGCGTCCATCTCCACTCCAAGGGCTGGTTCAGGGTAGCAGCCAGGCTTTGAGCAACAGGACAGCAGAATCCCTTACCTCCATCTCCCACCCCTCCATTCTGCACCTGCTCCTTGTCAAAGCACGCACTTATCTGAGTTGATTTTGGCCAAATTCCTCCTGCCCACTCCCCCTCCTGTTTATCGGCCATAGCCAATGTGAGTTTGGCACTCTAAGATTGTCATTTTATTGTGTGACCACAGTAACACCTAATACAGTGCCAACTACACAGTTGTGGCCAACTAATACTTGGAGGTAATGAATAGAATAGACAAAGACAATGACCAGGAAAATACCACCCTTTGAGAGGAAAGGAAAAGGTAATGATAGAACAGTGAAATGGCAGGAGCGTTTAAAGTAGTTTTCATTTCTGCCTTTTATAGAAATGGTCAGATGCGAAGCCTTGGCTAGAACAAGGCTCAGCTGTGAAAGGAGATTGGTAGAGCCAACTAGGACAGGCAAAGATGTAATTAAAGAGTACCTGGAATGTCTGGGTACAGTGGAACTAGCACAGCCAGATCACGGGCAGTGTAATGCAGTGGAAAGACAATTGGATGAATATTCAGAACACCAGACTCTATTCTCAGCTCAGCATACTTATTGAGCGACCTTGGGGAAGGAAGGCCTCTGAACATTGCTTCTCCATACCTGCAAAATGTGGACAATATTACCTACTTTATAGGATTGTTGTGCATAGAAAATGAAATAAATCATGAAGTACTATTCAGATCTAGGGTATTTTTAATAATTGCAGATGTGACTGCATAGCTTGCCAGTCTTCCCTTTTGAGAAACCTTGAAGGACAATTCTTTGTAAGATAGCAAGCAATATATCAACTTACAATGATACCTGGAAAGCCAGTGGAAGAAATCATCAAGCAATTAATTAGCAACAATTTAAAAGAACCGAGAAGATGGGAAGCAATCATGTGGCTTTAAGATCTAATGGTGCCTTACTGATTTTATTACCCTCTGTAATTAAGGAACAGCCCCAAAAGGTAAAGAAATGGCAAGTAGAATCCTGCATAATTGTCAAGCTATCAATGCAAGCTGACTTTTTCAAAACTCCCAGTATCATCTGTTTATTTTTGGCATGATATGTATGATTATCACTGATAAACTGATAATATACTGTGTGTCCTGTGAATGATAATGGGGTAAGCAGTCAGCTCAAGGATTTCCTAAAAGGTTGATCAACTTACCAAGATTTCATAAGAGTTGATTTGACATAGTGACAAAGTGATATTTAATAACATTAATAAGAGCAAAGGAAATCAAGCTATTTGTAATCAATTTCGTATGACTGATAGCATCGGAATGCTGTGTCATTTTTTACAAACTGCCAAAGTGCAGTAGGAGGAAGCAATCTTCCATGTCTGGCAATTATCCATAGACCCGGGCGCCCTGAGACTAGTAGGAGGGTACTTCAAAAAGTTCATGGAAAAATTCGTGTTATCTTTTCATTCTATTTTCCATGAACTTTTAAAAGTACCCTCATATTTCTCCAAAGGGTTGCCTGCTAACCACCAATAGCAGAATCATCTGAAGAACTTGTTAAAAACACAAACCCCGAAGGCCCTTTGCAGATTTACTGAAAGGGAGTGCTGGGATGGAGTTGAGAATGTGAGTTTTATCAAACAGCTTGGAGATTCTAATGCTCAGTGAAGTTTGGGATCTGCAGAGAATAATGGTATTATTCAATATGTAATAAACATTTTTATTATGAATATGGCTCAAATAATTGAGACTATCAGTAAACGCTCAGATGTGTCTAAATATGAGGGGATAGTTACTATTTTAGATGATTGAAATACAAATCAGTGATTTTGAATAACCTGGAAGTGAGCTCAGAAACAGAATAAATTTTAATGGTGAAAGCAGGAGATTCATTTGGAAACTGATGTCATAGTAGCCATCCTTTTGGATGGTGACTTTTCAGGTCACCTCCTCAGAGGATCCTCACTCCTTTCTACAGTGTTTTTTTCTCTTTTTTCTGCCCTTTAGAGAATGCTGTTATCAGGTTAGTGAATGGCGTATCTGTACTCTCTTGGGCTCAGTAATTCTCATCCTAGGTCACACTTTAGGATCTCTTGGAAAAAATTTTTTAAAATACTGATTCCCAGGCCTATTTCAAACCAATTTAATCAGAATTTTCTACAAGTGGGGTTCTAGGCATTGGACTTTTTTCTTTAACTTTTTTTTTGTTTAATCCAATTCATCAGCTGAAAAAATACAGATTATTATCGTTTTATAGATGAAGTTCCGAGAGGAAAATTCTTTGTCTATTGACATAGAGCAAAAATTGAAATTGGGTTGCTAGGCCATTTATTTTACTTATTTAGCCTCAGACTAAGAATTTCCCCCTCCATATAATTACAAAATTAAAAGCAACAATTTTAGATGAACCACCTATATTTGATATAGAAGATTGAACTAAAATATATGCCAATAGTATCATTTATCATAGTTTGTTTTATATAAAAGAAAAAATATTACATAGAATGCTGAAAAAATTAATGTATCATTAAAATGAAGTAATTTTAATTAAAATTTGAATTCTCGAACCTGGCTAAATATTCTTAAGACAGAGAATGCTAATTAATCAGATAAAATACAACAGAAAAACCTCTGATTTTGTGCAATGGACAACAGTGGTGCTCACTAATATCAGAGTTTCCATTTCTTCTTGAGAAGAATATCCCTTAAGAACAGGAACAAGACAAGGATGCCTGCTCTTACCACTTCTATTTAACATAGTACTGGAGGTACTAGCCAGAGCAATCAGGCAAGAGAAAGAAAGAAAGTGCATCCAGATTAGAAAAGATGAAGTCAAACAGTCCCTATATGCAGATGACATGATACTACGTATAGAAAAACGTAAGGACTCTATCAAAAAACTCCTAGAGCTGGTTAATAACTTCAGCAATGTTTCAGGATACAAAATAAATGCCCCCAAGTCAGTTGCATTTATATTCTCCAATAATGAGCTAACAGAAAGAGAAATCAAGACATTGTTATTTTTTAAATGCCTCCAAGTGATTCTAGCTTTGAGAACTAGGATTGAGAACCACTGTGTAAATAAGTGGAGGTAGGGTGCAGGAGGTAGAGAGGAGAGAAAGAGATTAACATGCTTTCTTACTCAGTTATGCTTGTGTACAAAAATAGAATGTTTAAAAAACTTTAAGCAAGTAAACCTGAATTAACAAAGTTACTAACCATATTCAGGTGATCAAATTGATTTTCTCTTTGAAATACTCTTACACACATTTGAACTCTTCCTCTTCAGCTTCATTGACCTTGCCTAGTGTTGGGCAAGGGCTCAGACTCTTCAAACTTGTTATACAGACTGGGTCAACAGACCCTGCATGTGCCAGGCTGGGTCACAGACCCCTCATGTGCCAGGCTGGGTCACAGACCTCTCATATGCCTGCGGGGTCACAGACCCCTCACATATAGGTTGTGAGCTAGGTAATTGGGAAAGATGCTGGAAGATATTGGCAGAGTTTACAGGTTTGTTCCAATGCGAGCTCAATCCTCAGCTTCCTCAGCAGCAGCTTCCAGCAGCTTCCATCAGCCATAGTGGTGGCCTCCCGGAGCATCCTGGGGGCCCTGGGAGCAATAGCTTGCAATAACAGCCTCCAGCAGCTCTAGCAGCCCCCTCATAGCCCCCGGGGGCAGAGGGCACTGTGGGTCAGAGCTGTTTGTCCTTTACACCCAAATCAGATAACCAGGAACACCTGGGTGCGAGTCAGACAACCCAGGGACACCTGGGTGCCCATGCACATCTACATCAAGCAATAGCCAAAGAACATCTGGGTGCACGTGCACAGTTATTGTATTTATATCAAATGCTCAGCAAGATTCCAAACATCTGAGGGATCCTGACCATTTAACCATTTCATTTTCCTTACACCTAGTTTAAGGTTGTCATCTCAAAGTTATAATTTCAGACAGTCTTGAATTTGACCTTCCTATTTCCGTATTGATTATTTGATCTGCCTGAAGCCTAAGATGTGAGGATGTTTTAGAGTCTATGGTATATTCAAATAAACTCCTATGAAGTGCTGGTAATTTGATAGACCTTTTATGAAATCCTTGAGCTGATTGCTTACCACTTATCTTTCTGTAATACAGAACACACAGTATAGCATATTACCAGTTAATGAATGATAATCACACAACTCAGTCTCTGTTGATCTATCAGAAGGGTTCTATGTATTTGTGCAATGCATTAGTCACCAATTTTGTCTTTTTTATGCTTAAGGTTGAGACCAGGTACCTGAAGCAGTTGGCAGGTCATATTGGAAAATGTTGTGATTCCTAGTCTGGCCATAACTATGTCTAGAGCAAAGTTGACCTTGTTTCCTCACTGTTGATTGATTGTCTCATTATTTGGTCATTCACCAAATTTATATTAAACATTTGAAATATTCCAGGCATTTTATTCAACATTGAGTACAGTGTATCAAGCTGTCACACTTAACCCTTATTTGGTGAGCAGCTCATTGATACTTCTTTCTTTTTTTCTTCTCCATTTTTCTTCCCACCTCTTTTCTTACTCCTTCTACACAAACATGCCTCTAACAATTTGTGGAGCCTGGGAAAAGAATAAGAATGGAGACCTACCTACTATATGTCTCAGTATTTAAAAGTTACAAATTATTAAATAAAGTATGTTCCACCCTCCTACCATGACAAATATGCCCTTAGAATGAGCCAGAAGCTGGGTGCAAATTTAGAATTCTCAGATTCTTCAGAATTTTGAGCTAGAATATGGTGCTTCTGGGAGAGTCCACACCTGGTACCCCAAACCCAGCTCCTTCCTTTTCTTTCCTTGCTTCTGGCTCCTCCTGCTCTTGGAGGAGCCTCACATATATGCAGAGGAGTTTGCAGGTCCAAGCTCTGTCCATGATCACTCTCCCACCCCTGCCAAACAGCTGCCCTTTGGCAACTCCTGGAAGTGTATGCATCAGCTCAGGAAACTCTTGGAAAGGGAAATTCTGTGAGGAGGACTGTGCAGGTTCTTGAAGTGGCTCAATGTCATTTGGGCAGGGAATTCTAAGGTCCTCTAATCCCAGAGCATGGTCAAGGTTGTGGATGGATGCAGGTTCCAGGTAGACATATCCCTTTGGCCTCAAGGGGAGGGATGCAGCTACAGAGGGGCCAGAGTGGAACCCCTCTTAAGTGTGGTATACTCTAAAGTTGGGGTCTCTCTTACCTGAGTTTAAGGGTAGCTCTGCTTTTACTTGCTTGTTTATTTTGCTAATTCATTTATTGGACATCCACTAAGCACAGGCATAGTAGATACTGTGCGTGTTGGTGCAGGAAAGGAGGAACAAGGAGAAAAGGAAGAACATTTTTTTTTCCTCTTTTGATTTCTCCATTGGCATTCTTGGAGACTTTGCATCTCTCTCAGGCCATGCCCCCTTGAAGGTGTCCACATCCAATGTTTTTCACAAATATAATAGAAGAAAAGTGGGACAATTACATTTCCTGCCTAGGACTATCATGGTGCTTTAGGACATTACTGAGCAGAGCCTACCAGTGTCAGGCTGAGGACAGAACAGGCTGAGTGAGTTTTAAACTGTGGCACATTGCACATATTATGTGTAAATAGGAGTTAGGCTTTACAGGCAAGATATAAGTCCTAATTTGGAGATCCTTTTGCATCCATTTCAGATTATGCTGTAATAAATACAAATAAATTCATCTGTGTCAAAATCTAATTTTATTTTACTTTCTCCTTGATGATGAGTAAACAGAGTTCATAGGCAGTTAAAACTGTTGATTTCTGGGCCCAATAATAAATATGCAAATACATGCTAAAATAGAAATCCAATTTAAAAATAATTCAAGTGAAATTACATAGAGAAGGTTAGCTTAAATGGGTATACTTTCTACCTGTCTCTTTGTATTTGGTGCTGTGTAGAGAGTGGAGAATCAGAGCCAAAGATTGTAACTCAAATTACATTGAACACACACAGGCATCTTCCAGACAACTTGGGCTTTTGCAAGGCTCTTGAGGGAGCTTTTAAGATTATGTTGTGCTTGTTGAAGAAGAGGAATAACTGGGGTAAACCCCTTTAGATAAACCTGGAATAGGGAAAGATACATGATGAAAAATACTAGTAAATATTCCATGAAGAAGTGTACTTTCAGAACAAGGAAAGGCAGTTGGCAGTGAAAAATCCTTGAAAAACATGCCGTCGGCTTTTGAGAGAAAAAAAAGCATGAAGGAAGTGGTTTCAGAAACCAAATCTTAGAGTAAATTGGATAGGAGATCTCCGGGACTGTGCCTTGATTGCTTAACCTAGGTAATTGTATAGAGGGGAAACTTTCTGGGTATTTGTTGTTGAATAATTAAGTTTATCCTGCTGATTGAGAAATATCTAAACCAACACCACATTGACTTGAAATTGTTTCCATATTAAGACCATTGCTTAACCTAGGTAATTGTATAGAGGGGAAACTTTCTGGGTATTTGTTGTTGAATAATTCAGTTTATCCTGCTGATTGAGAAATATCTAAACCAACACCACATTGACTTGAAATTGTTTCCATATTAAGACAAATGAGAATAATTTTTAAGTTTATTGTGGTTTGCTTTAAATACATTTCAACTCTTTCCATTAAAATAGCTTATTTGGCAATTGAATAAGGTGATTTGGTTAAAATGACTAACATTCAAATAATCATGATAGTAAAAAAACTTTATGAGTTTCATAAAAAAACCTACTTGTACAGTCCAGTCCTTGTACATCATTAGCAAATGTTCTGATGATCAAATAATAAGTGCATAAGTGTATTAAAGAAACATAAATGCAAATTCATGTAAATTTAATTTACTTTAGATAAAATCCACATATGTGTTTGAATATTGAATTTTAATGATGTAAATATTTTAGAGAGAAAGCAGGAGTTTGAGAGTCAATATAATCAATTAATTATAAGTTTCTAAGAAGTCGTCTCAACCCTAGGTATACTTTATTGTTTACTCTTAGTTTTTGATGGAGAATTTCATAAAAAATAACATCGTAAATCTCTTTCTCTTTCACTTTGTTTTCGTTAAACCTTTCTTTTTCTCTGAGTGTATAAAATCACTCTGAAATATGTACTCTTGCTTGCTGCATCCTCTTCTCCTGGGGACTGGGGTAGGAATGTTTTGAATGGCCTCCATAGATGGGTTGAGAAGTGCTACTTTGTGAAGAAGGGAGAGAACAGTCCATGTTTCCTTTTATTCTCCACCTTGAAGACTTAACTTTTCTAATTATATGTAAATTTATAATTTATACCATACCTACTAGAAGTAATATTTAAACTTGTAATAGAGGGCACATATACCACAAGACCATGAACACAGAACTAGAAAATCCATGTATGGAGAGAGAAAGGCTACTAATAACTTGGGTTAATACCACTGTTTTAGTTATTCTTTTCCAATTTGGTGAATTTGTGAATCTAGGCCTGCATCTACATTGGGTCAACAAAGTGAACATTTTAGTTAAAGCTTTTTGGGGGATACAAGTAAATGAGAGTAACATTTTTTTTAAAGATAAAAAAATTGTTTTTTGTTTACTTGATTTGCACTGCTTAATACTCATATAAGATTGTACCTGGATGACAATTTAAGTATTTATTGAAAGGAATACACTTGGCCTGGGAGTGGGAATAGTTACCTTCACAGGGTACTTTCTGTCTGCTTCTAAGACCTACTTAAAAATTCAATAGATTTAAGTTGCTTGGTTTTAATTAGATCATCAAGGAATTGGTAACTATAATGAATGCTTCCCAAATTTATCTAATAATGTATTAGAATAGTTAAGGAAAGTGAATATCACCCCCTGCCTTCCCCAACTCTAATCCCTATATCATGTATCAGGTCTAGGAGCAGAGGCTTAATTGTCTTGACTTACCGTACATACGGTTTAATTTTTTATCATTAAAATTCACTCGAAATTTACATTTCATCTCATAAGATATCTGCAATTCTTTTGATGTTTTAATTCAATGTATAGCAATATTTAAAAAATGTACCATGTTTACCTTCATGCTTCTCATATTTCCAGAATCACCTTCAATTTCCCTGAGGATGCTCATATCACAATTTGAGGATCATTGTTCTGAAGGATAGTTCCATCAAGCTATGATGATTTTCTAAAACGTCCTTCTTAAACCTGGGAAATAATTTTCTAGGTGTACTTGGCCAAAGTTGGAGACAAAAGGAGCAGTTTTCTCCAGGATCATCCTTCTCAGCACTTGTCACTGCAGTTCTTCTGATTGCATCATGTTTTTCTGCGCTAGTCTCAAGACTTTACAATCACTCAACTACAAGTTGATGACTGCTACAGGGAGAGAGAACTCTAGAGATTGACCTTGCTTTACTCTCTTAATCATTTTTTTCCCCTTCAACAACAATAACAAAAAATTACTCAGTTTTTTCTATTCCTAAGGCATACTCCTAGGGAAACAAAGGAGTACAGGCATGATTTCTACTCTTAACCTACACAATACAGTAGAGAAGATAGATTATTTACATGGAAAGATAATCATAAAAGGTAGCAAAATGTAAATGGCATATTATTTAATTTATTATTTAAGTCAACAAATGCATTCTAAGTGCCTACTCTTGATCAGGCATTAGGAAAAGCCATGGGGGATCCAAGGAGAATAAGGTATTCTTATATATGAACATAATTGAATATAACATAATTAATATGGTAATTGATATAGTAGAAGAATCTACTGTAGAAGCACAAAAGGGAGTGGCTAGTTCTTTGGGAGAATTTGTGGAAGTGAGAAGGTTTCCTCCGCTTCTCTGGGTGCTTCTGTTCTATTTTGACATCACTTCCTTTATTTTCCAACCTTCCAGTCAATCACAGGGATAATTCTCTCACCAATTTCTTGGGAAATTCCTTGTTCTCTCTTTGGATAGGTTCACCTCTTTGCATTCTTAGCTCTTAGGACTGGACTGTGAAATGTGGATGTTGCCAGTGCAAATACATGAAATCCAAACTCTGTTTTCCAATTGTCAATGATACTGGAAGTCCTTGATACATCTCATGTATGTTCCCCTTTCTATTCTCACAGCAGCTAATACAAACTTTCGCTATTTTCCTCAACCCAGTTTCAGCTCCTCCATCAGCAGATAATTTCTACTTTTGCTTCCTAAAGAAAATTTCAGAACCATTAGGATGCCACACATTTGATTTCTGGTCTTCCTTCTAAATGCTAGGCATGCTCCCACCTCAGAGCCTTTGACCAACTGTTCTCTTCACCTAGACCACTCTTCTCCCAGATATCTGCATGGCTGATTCTTTGTTTAAATGTCTTTGCTTAATTGTTATCTTTTCAGCAAGGCCTATCCTATTTAAAACCCCATTGTACTCCCTCCACACACAACGGTCTGCCCACCTTATCCTGTAGCAACATCACTTTCTCATAAACTTTACGGTTTTGTTATACCTTATGCCTGTTGTTCTTTGCCAGGATATGTGTCACTATGGTAGAGATCTTGGCTTTATTTACCAGTGTAACCTAAGAACCTAGAGAGGGGCCGGCCTGGTGGTGCACTGCTATAGGGCGCCGCTTGGGAGTGCAGTGGCGCTCCCACCGAGGGTTCGGATCCCACATACAGCCCAGCCGCTCACTGGCTGAGCGAGGTGCGGGCACAGCGCCGAGGGTTGCGATCTGTTGCCGGTCACGAAACAAGACAAAAAAAGGAAAAAAAAAAAAAAAAAAAGAACCTAGAGAGGTGTCAGGCTTATTGTACATGCTCAATAAATACTTGTTGAATGCATGTTGCTTCCCTACACATTTTAGCATCCTTTTCTCCTACCTAACAAAAGAGAGGTCCTCCTTGTTGCTGACAGTAATTCCTCTTACCCCTGTTTCACTTCCTATCCCCTCAAGATCTTTGGGGATTGAGACCTGCCAGTTCTCCAATTTCTTCATCTCTCTCACTCTTCTTCATCAGCACATACATATTTTTTAGTCTTTCATAAAAAAAATCATCCTCTTCAGTCTAGCTCTTCTGTCTAGCTACCCTACAACTTAACATCTTGAAAGAAGTGTCCTTGCTTATTGTGTCCACTGCTTCAATTCCTGGTCACCCCATGGCCAATTCCAATCTGAATTTACTGTCTAATGGTTGGAAGAAGTTGTTTCCATGAAGTAATCTATGTCCTTCTGTTACATAGAGTCCTCTTCTGGGATCCTTTATCATACACAGCTTCCTCTGTCATGCATTCTGTTGTTATCAAGGGCTTTGTTGCTGTCTTACCCTCCAGACTGTTTTTTCCCTGACACATTCACTTTTTTTTTGGTTATTTATTCCATAAATATCTATTGAATGCTAACATGTACAGACATTATTAGAGGTGTGAAGATTGCTGATAAATTGACACAAAGGTTATACTACGTACACCTTATGGTCTTACAGAAGAAGCACACATTAAACAGAGAAGCCAATAAACAAATGTAAAATTGGAACTTCCATTACTGTTTTGAAAAAGACTTATAAGATGCTGTAAGGGTACTTAGAGAATTGGACTTTGTCAAGAGACTTGAAAAAGATATCCCTGAGAATGGGATGTGGAGGCTGAGAAGTAAAGTCGAGCAGGATTTGTCTAATCAAGGATGAGAGCATGATAGGGAAGGAGAGGTACAGAAGTCCTGGGGTTGCAGGAACTATAAGTCGAGCAGGATTTGTCTAATCAAGGATGAGAGCATGATAGGGAAGGAGAGGTACAGAAGTCCTGGGGTTGCAGAAACCATGGCAGAAGTCCTGGGGTTGCAGGAACTATGGGGGGTGTGAGGACAAGAGAAAGCTGTTATGGCTGGAGCCCAGGGAAGTAAGGGAGGAATGACAGATGACGAGGACAGAGAGGTAGTCAGGGGCCACATGACACAGTGATTATTAGAACAGGTTAAGGATTCTGGGCTTTAGTACTAAGAATATATGGGTGTCTTTATGATGGAGGCTGTGCCTTTTTCATATCTTTAGCCCAAGCCACTAGTTCAGGGCAAGAATCATAGAAGCTCACTAAGTGTTTATTGAATAAAGGGAGAAGTGGACATTTGAACTTAAAGACTGAATCTGATTGGCCGTGAAGAAGAGGTGAAGGATATTTCTTTGCCTAGGAATCAAAGTTTAAAGAAACATGGAAGTATGAAAAAAAACATATTGTGCTTTGGATTTGGGGTAAGGGGTTCCATGTGATTGAATGGGGGAGGTCGGGAAGGAAGGCATTAGAGATGATGAGGGGACATGAGAAAGAGTGGAAGGGCTGCCAAAAAAAATGTGGCATAAGTTCAAAGGAAGGTGAGGTCACCGAGGGCTAGAGCAGTCAGAAAAATCGTTTCAGAATTGTAGCATTTTGGAGGTTAGATGAGGATCTGTATTTTATTTGAAAGGACAGTTAGATCTTAGACAAGCAGAGAGATATGGGAAAGCATTCTCGACACGGGAACTGAAATGAATTATGGCTTGGAGGCCAGAATATACTGGAATTCTTCCTTTTCTAGTAAAAGCTGTGTCCCTCTTTAACCTCTGTGCATGTTTCATCATTTTTTTTCTCTCTTTGGTCCATTTCCCATAATGAATTGTGTAGAAAAAAGTCTTTACCAAAAATTTGCCTAAATCTTAAAAAAAAAATTCCTAATGAGAGCATTTTACTTTAGCTAGGTGTTTTGTTTAACTAAAAGTAACTTGGGGAAAAAAATGGGAAAAATAACCATCTTTGTTCATAAATGTAGACAAGCTACCACATTTCTGGCTTCTTGGTATTTTGTTTATTAAGCTCGCTGTTAGTCTCTTTTGTTGCCAGCTGAAGTACAGTATTATAATTTTGTTCCAAATTTCACACTTTGCCAAAGGTCTATTTCTCAGCTGCATTTTGGGAACAGCTGTCGGCCCCAAGCAATCTGATTGCTTTTCATGAGTGATAAATCACTTCCCTGTACACTGATTTGTTTAGGTCCAATAGAAGGAGGCATCTTTCTGCCTAGTGTGTTAACATAGGAGACGGTAGGATTGGGGTGGTGGGCAGAGTGAGAGAGATCCAGTTGGTGTCTTACTTAATGTTCAACTAATGGTAATTTCATTTTCAGTGAACACTGGAAAGAAATGATCTTCATTAGCTGTTCTGAAGGTAACAGGAAAAAGCAATGGGCCTTTCTCTATTAGCCATTATTGATTTACTACTTGATCTTCTGTTTGGAAATTAAAAAAAAAAAAAAAAAGAATCCCCTGGATCACATACAATTGCCATACAAATTGCAAGAGTTAAAAGGGTGTTAGAAGTTACAAAGAGAAACTTCGAGTTTCATTAAAGTATCCAATTAGTGAGACTCAGCAGTCCATGAAAATATTTATCATATTCTCAGCTCAGCTAAGACTTTATCTGCTCCAATTTTCTTTGCACAGAATCACAGAAATCTACATTTGCTGCTTCACATTTGAGAGGAACAAGCAAAAAGGGGCTGGTGGGGGTTGTGGGGTGGGGGTGGGCATCTCCTGTTTCAAATGTTTTGCTGCTTGAATTTTAGTTTTGGAAAAAAATTCTGAGGTGAGAGGAGAGGGAATTCAAGTCTTTCTTTTGCCTTGAGTTTTGTTCATGATGGTGTCAAACTGTCTCTGGTGAGCTACTGTCAATTGCTATCTGTAAGACACCCTGGCAATTTATCTGCCTAGGTCTTTTTCTTGAATATAAGAAAGGTAGTTTGTAAATTTCAGATTTTCACTAAGAGCAGTAAGTGGCCTTCAGTGGCATAATAGTAGACTTTGGCCCCTCAATTTGTAGAAGTGTCTGCCTTCAATGTAAGCAGGGATGGCCTTGCCATGCGCCCTGTGCCCTCAATTTTTATGTGTCCCCAGACTCTGTAGCGGCTGTTTGGGTGCTGGATGCTCCAGCCAAGCTGACTCACTACGATCAGTCAATGCTGAAAACCTATTGGCATCATTCCTCAGCTCTATGTCAGCAGGCCAGGCACTCACTGCTGGCAGACTCTGTAGCGGCTGTTTGGGTGCTGGATGCTCCAGCCAAGCTGACTCACTACGATCAGACAATGCTGAAAACCTATTGGCATCATTCCTCAGCTCTATGTCAGCAGGCCAGGCACTCACTGCTGGATGCTCTTTTATTTTAATAAGTAATTTATTTAATGAGCTGACAATGGCAAAATGTCAAATGCAGAGACTTCAAGGATGAACAACACAATTACAAGGAGCAGGAAGTCTACTGGGCTTGCGATATTCAGTATCTTCAGAAAGAATGTTTCTTGAGCTGATTTCAAAATCAGTTGGCAACTGATTTGAAAAAGCATCTTTGCCATTAGTCTTGAGAAAAGTAATGTTGCTTGTATTGTTTTAGAGTTAGCAATATGAAAATGGCAGGTGCTAGGTGTAGAGAGTGTAGGGTACTATGGCAAATGGTCATTTTTTTTTTTTTTTGGACCGGTAAGGGGATCACAACCCTTGGCACGGTGTGGCCTGCACCACGCTCAGCCAGTGAGCGCACCAGCCATCCCTATATAGGATCCGAACCCGCGTCCTCGGCACTACCAGAGCCGCGCTCCCCCGAGTGAGCCACGGGGCTGGCCCCAAGTGGTCATATTTTGTGAGCAGAGGGAGGTAGGAGCCTTATAGCTGGTCCAATGAAACATGCTTCCACCTGCCCGGCCACCTGTCTGGCAGCATGGACACTTGCAGTGTGGGGAAACGGAGGAGCCTCCACTAGACGGCAGTGACTTGGGCTCTGCTATCAACCAGAGGAGTTTGCTTGGATGACTCACTATAGACTCTGAGATATTAGTTCTCACATGTTAAACAGAAGGGCCTGAATTTGAAGAAGTTTAAATTCCTTTCCAAATTCTAAGATATGATTTCCCTTAAAGTAATATCCCCTCCAGTATTCAAGATGTGTTCATTAAATCACCAATGCTGGCTCTGACCGGTATAAGTTCAAATCCTGAAAAAGTGATAAACCAATTAACCTAAAGATGTAAAGGTTTATAGTAATTCTAGTGATCCAAGCTTAATTTAAAAATTGTCTATTAAGTACCCACCAGGTGTCAGGCACCATTTTAGGCAACAGACATAGCGATGAACAAAACAGGGCACGCGCACACACACACACACACACACACACACACAAAAGCCCACCAGGTGTCAGGCACCATTTTAGGCAACAGACATAGCGATGAACAAAACAGGGCACGCACACACACACACACACACACACACACAAAAGCTCTGTTATCATAAAGCTAACTTTTTATTAGTTTTTGGACAAATAGCATCATGTAGATCTAACTCAGACTTGAAATGGGTATCCTGTATCAAAATTGTCTCTTTTTTCTTTTATGCTGGTGGAAAAAAGTTGCATTGTGAACTGTGCTGTCTGATGAGTTTATCTGGCATATTCTTCAGCCATTTCAATTAGTTTCTCCTTCCCATGTTAGAATTTAATTAAAACTCATATTGTTTAATTCTTCCCTTCTGACTCTGGAGGGCTTTGCAATATGCTCATAATCCTTTATAGACCCAAATGTGGGGAGGAAAACCTGTTTCTACTTGGAGTCTGGGGTTCTGTGCATGAACTTGTTCTGTGTGGTTCCTCTCCTGGCAACTGTACCTAACTGTGAAATACTGATTTGCACAATGTGCTGGCTGGCTTTGCTTCTAAAAGGAATAATGTGCATGGCTGGTCTCCGATTGATGTGTGGGAGCTGCCATTTGGGGGTGTATAACACTCTATTTTCCATTCTGCTTAGAATTCTAAGGCTCAATGGCCAACATCTGTCATCTCTCACTTTGGAATTTTAAAATTACTTTGTAAAAAAGGATTATAACAGCAATAATAATTCTTATTAAAATTTAGAAAATATAAAATGTATAATGAAAATAAAAATAACCCCAAATCCCATGAACCTAAGTTAACCATTACTAGCCTCCTATTTGCATATCTTTATAACACGTGCAGTTTGTATAATGTTTATTTTTGTTCTTAACAGTATATTGTGAGAATATTCCCGATATTTAAAAAAATTTTGAAGATCTAATGTTAATGGCTGCATAATGTTCAATCGTATCACAGTTTATTTAACCAGTGTCTTATTCTTGGACATAGTTTCTAATTTATTACTCTCTAAAAATATTGTCCAGAATACACATGTTATATATTTCAAATATCTAAGTAATTCCTTAAAAAATTTCAAGAAAGAAAATTATTGAATTAAATGACATAAACTTTCTAAGGTGTCTGGCACATATCATCTAATTATTCCCCAGAATGGTTTGGAAACTTTGCTTTTGCTAGAATCATGTATTTACACTTTAGAAAAATCTTGTCAATTTGTTAGGCAAAAGAAGTCTCTCATTATTTCATTTTTCCAGTTGCTAGAATCCTAGTGGGATTGAATATGTGTTTCATAGGCTTGTTGGCCATTTATTCATTTTTTTTTATATTCTGTGTATTGTCTCTATCATTTTTTTTTTGTCAATATGCGGCAGACTGAATAATGGCCTCTCAACGATGCCCATCACCTTATCCCCAAAACATGTTACCTTTACATGGCAAAAGGAACTTTGCAGATGTGATTAAATGAAGGATTGCAGTCAGAGCAGAAGATGTAATGACAGAAGCAGAAGTCAGAAGAGAGAGACTTGAAGATACCATACTGCTGGCTTTGAAGATGGTAGAAGGTACCACAAGGCAAGGAATGCAGTGGCCTCTAGAAACCAGGAAAGGCAGGGAAAGGGATTTTCTCCTGGAGCCTCCAGAACAAACTAGGCCGCTGACATCTTGACTTTAGCTCAGTGAGACTGACTTTGGACTTCTGACCTCTAGAAATGTGAGAAGATAATTTTGCGTAGTTCTAAGCTACTAAATTTGTGGAAATTTATTACAACAGCAGTAGGAAATAAGTATATAGTGTATTCTTATTTTTCTTATTGATATGTGAATACCCCTTTATATAGTAAAGTTATTAACTTGTCTTATATGTTGCAAATATTTTTCCAAGGCTGCAGAGTGCTTTTAAGTATTTTTATGGTGTTTTCTGACACAGAGTTTTCCTGTTAACTTTAAAAATATTATTGATGTTATATTAGGTAAGCTTTATTTCACTGATATACAAATTTTAAAAATTATGCAGTCAAATCTATGTATCTTTTCCTTGGTAATATATTCTATTGCTTTTAAATCAGTTTTATATTCACCAATGTTACTTCCAGCATTTTTATGGCATGTGATTTTTCATTTATAATTTTTCATTAAGTTTTTATATATTTTTAGTACTATTTCAGAGCTATCTAATCTGTCCCGTTAATCTGTCAAGTCCTGTGCTATTATCACATCATCTAAATTATTGTGGTTTCATAAAAGATTTTATGTCTAGTAGGACAAATTCTCATTCATTACTATTTTCTTTAACATTATTTTCAAAGCTGGTCTCAACAACTTATTTTTCCAGATGAATCTTAGAATCATTTAGATAAGTTGAAAAATTTTATTGGTATTTGAATTTGAAATCTGCAGTATATCTGTACATTAATTTGAAAAAAATGGCATCTTTTTAATATTGACTCTTATCAGCAAAGAACATGGTAAGTTTTTCCATTTACAAAAATTAAAAAATATATATTTCTGTAAAGTTTTATCATTTTAACGATGTAATCTCAGATGTTATTCAGTAAGATTAGTTTTAGGCATTTTAGATGTTGCTATTGGGATTAGAATGCTTCTCCATGGTATTTACTAACTAATTTGGCTGATAGATTGTAAAACTATTTTTTATGCATATCTTCTGCTTTACTGAACTTTACTAATTATGAGGTTTTCAGTGGATTCTCTTTGGTTTTTTTAGATATATAACTATATCACAGACAAATGATGGTAATTTTATTTCCTATACCCTAGAAGTTTACCTCTTCTTTTGATTTAAAATTTTTAAAACATTTAAAATTATTTTTATTTTTAATTGACACATAATAATTGTACATGTTGATTGTCGGGTTAGTTCAGTTGATTAGAGTGCAGCCTTGTAACACCAAGGTCAAGGGTTTGGATCCCTGTAGGGCCAGTCTACCCCCCACCCCCCAAAAAAATAATTGTGTTTATGGAGTACAATGTGATGTTTCTGAGTGTGTTTATACATTGTGTAATGATCAAATCAGGGTAAGTAGCATATCCATCATCTCAAACATTTATCCTTTCTTTGTAGTGAAAATATTCAAAATTCTCTCCTCTAGCTATTTTGACATGTGCAATACTATTTGTTGACTATAGTCACCCTACTGTGCAATAGGGCACCAGAAGTAACTCTTCTTTTCTAAATGTTACTTTGTATTTGTTGACCAACCTCTCCTCATCTCCCCTCTCTGGTAACCACTGTTCTATTCACTACTTCTATGACATCAACTTTTTCAGATTCCCCATATGAGTGAGAGTGTGCGGTGTTTGTCTTTCTGTGTCTGTCTCATTTCACTTAATATAATGTGCTCCACGTTCATCAATGTTGTTCCGAATGACACAATTTTATTCTTTCTTATGGCTGAATGGTATTCCACTGTGTGTGTGTGTGTATGTGTGTTTATCAAGTTTTCTCTATCCATTCATCTGTAGTTGTACGCTTAGGCTGATTCCATGTCTCAGCTATTGTGAATAGTGCTGCAATGAACATGGGAGGCAGCATAGTTTACCCTTGAAAATACTGATTCTCTTTCCTTTGGGTATATGCCTGACAGTGGAAGTGCTGGATCATATGACAGCTCTATTTTTAATTTTTTGAGAAACCTTCATATTGTTTTTCATTATGGCTGTACTAAGTTACATTCCCACCAGTCCTTATATGTGTAAGGGTTCCAATTTTTCTACATCTTTGCTAACGTGTGCTATTTTTTCTTTTTGATAATAGCATTCTAACTGGAGTGAGGTGATATCGTGTGGTTTTGATTTGCATTTTCCTGATGATTAGTGATGTTGAACATTTTGACATATACCCATTGGCCATTTATATGCCTTCTTATGATAAATCTATTAAGATCTATTAAGATCTTTTGCCAATTTTTTAATCAGGGTATTTTTGTTGTTGTTGTTGTTTTTGCTATTGAGTTGTCTGAGCTCCTTATATATTCTGGGTATTAACCATTTGTCAGATGTATAGTTTGCAAATACATTTTCCCATTCTCTATGTTGTCTCTTTACTCTGTTGATTGTTTCCTTTGCTGTGAAGCTTTTTAGTTTGATGTAAGCTCATTTGTCTATTTTTGTTTTCATTGCCTGTGCTTTGAGGTCTTATCCAAATAATCCTTGCCCAATCTAATGTCATGAAAGATTTCTTATGTTTTTTAAATTAAAAAAAATTTTTAATAATTTTTTTTATTGAAACATAGTTGATTATACATATCTGTGGGGTACAAAGTTGAATATCAATATCTGTGTCCCTATGTTTTCTTCCAGAAGTTTCATAATTTCAGGTCTTACATTTAATTCTTTAATCCATTTTGAGTTCATTGTTGTATATGGTAAAAGATAAGAGTCCAGTTTTACTTTTCTTCATGTGGATATCCAATTTTCCCAGCCCAATTTTTTGAAGGGATTGTTCTTTTCCCAGTGTGTGGTCTTGGCACATTTGTCAATAATCAGTTGACTATAGACACACAAATTTATTTCTGGGCTCTCTGTTGTGTTGCATTGGTCTATGTGTCTGTCATGCCAATACCATACTGTTTTGTTTACTGCAGCTTTATAGTATATTTTGAAGTCAGATAGTGTGATGCCTGCAGCTCATTTCTTTTTCTTCTTCTCAAGAAATTTCTTTGGCTATTCAGAGTCTCTAGTAGTTCCATACAAATTTTAGGGTTAAAACAGCTTTATAGTATATTTTGAAGTCAGATAGTGTGATGCCTGCAGCTCATTTCTTTTTCTTTTTCTCAAGAAATTTCTTTGGCTATTCAGAGTCTCTAGTAGTTCCATACAAATTTTAGGGTTAAAAAATTTCTGTGAAGAACTAGAAGAAGATATGAAGATATATACTCATGGACAATTTTACCCTAGAGGGTTCCCAGAGTTCACTCTCTTGTAAAGACAACCTATTGCCTAGTAACCTATTCTTTGCTGACAAAGTATGTGGAAGTGTTGCCATGAGTGCTATAAATGGAGCACTGTCCTAGTGATAAGAGGAGCTGAGACACTTGAGAATTTGATTGCAAAATCCAACTAAGTATTTAGAAGCCATTCAAAGAAGAGAGATTATGGTCATGATCTGGGATAAACAGACAAGAATTTCTGAAAAGGCAGAATTTTAGCTCAGTCTAAAAGAAGAAAAAAGTGAAGGCTCAGCAATAAATGTGACAGGTTTGGAGGGGAGTACAAAGAAAGTCTAATATAAGATGAGAATGTACATTGCAGATGAGTACAGAATGGGTTGAGCATAGCCAGAGCATATACAGTCTATGGAGAGTCTTTAAAAGCCAGTAGAGTTGGTGCTTCTGTGCAGTCAATGGTAGGGAGCCACTGAGATTCTTGAAGAGCGAGTGACCCAATGAAAGTGTCCTTTTTGGAGGTTCCAGTCAAGATAGTGGAATAGATGGTTCCCAGTGTCACTCTCTCCCACAAATCAACCAATTTACAACTATAAAAATGTAACAACAGCCAAGCTGGGGCTGCTGAAGCTCAGGGGAAGAGAAGGAGAGACCTATGGAGTTCATGAAGGTGGGAGAAACCACAATGAGAGAAAGAAAAAACTGCTCAGATCATTTCATGCCATGGCCACTTTAAGGCTGAAGCTGCTGAGCTCATGGAGCAGGAGCTGGCAGGAGCTGTAGCTGTGCCCTTCAGATGGAGTTGCTTGGAGTTGGCAGGAGAGAAGAGGGCCTTGGTGGCCCCCAGGACAGCAAGACCACTATTGGGTTTCTGTGGACTCACCCAGGAGTGAGGAGCCAGAACAGCTGATAAAGGGGCCACTCATTCAGAGGTTGGTGAGTCATCGCAAGGGACCAGCACAGGGCCTGTCCCATGGGAAGTGTTTGGAGCACAGGCAGTGGTGGAGACAGGCCCACTGGGGGAACACTGGGACACAGCAAGGACTGCTAATCTGCTCCCCAATAAGAACAGAACCACTCAGAGGAGACTGGTCAGGAATACAGAATTGCATGGGGTGTAGTCTGATGAAAAGACTCAGGGATTTTACAGAGATTCTACACAACCCAGGTGCACTGGGTTTCTGCAGAGCTGGAAGTACCTATAAGGTCAACCATTAAACCTTGAGCTGCACAAAAAGCCTTCCCTAGAGAAACAGCAGCAAAGCAGCAATTTAGTTCAACCACACAGCTCAAGTACTGGTTCCCACAGGAAGTTCCCCCATTTTAGAAGTAAGCAAAGGACAAAAAATTACTTCCAAACCAGGCACACCAGCAGTGCTTCAGGGCCTGCCAGGGGACCTAAGGCATAGAGCCAGGGACTAGACCCCACTCCCACATCCAGGCACACTGACAGCACCTTGGGGCCCCACCCAAGGGTCTGGGGCATGGATCTGGGGACCAGATCCCCTGCCAACAACAGGCACACCACCAGCTCCAAGGAGCATGCCAAAAATATCACCTCCATGTGGGTGGCCCACCACAGCCACCACAGTAACCATAGCTGCCACAAAAGTAGCTGGACATTACAGCCACCATGCAGATGGTCCACCAGCCACTGGAGTGCATTGAAACAAGGACAGTCACCAGCAGAGACCAAAGAAAAGAAGAGGATGTCTCTCTCTACAAAACCCATACCAGAATGACAAAAGAAGCATCTGCTCTATGATAATATTGGGGGACCTGAACACACCTCTCAACATTGGACAGATCATCTAGGCAACAAATCAACAGAGTAACCATTACTCTTTCAGACAGAGAGAAGAAATCTAGGATTATCAGTGGTGGGAAGGGGGAGGGGGAGGGGGAGAGGGAGAGATTGGACAAGGGCCATAAAGAATAAGTACAATTAGTAACAATATATATACTAGTAATATTGATTTGATCAACATATGTCAACATTGAATCCCAAAACTACGTATAATCAACTACGATTCAGTAAAATAAATAAATAAATAAAAAAAGAAAGTGTCCTTTTCACATGCTTAGACTGGCATTTGTATTCAGGCTCGATTGGAGGGGAGAGACCTGACTCTGAAAATCAGTTCACATATAAAGTGTTAAGGGTGTGATTTTAGTGAGTACTGGAATACAAATGAAAGGGTGATTCTGAGAGGTGATAGATGGAAAGTCAGAGAAAGACAGAGAGAGGTTAAAGACATCTCCCAGTTTTGATTCTTAAATATTTAAAAATCAGATAGTTGTAAAGGTATCCTATTGAGAATAAATATAGTGTATTGAATTTTAGATCTCTTGAGTTTGAGGTTGTGGCTGGATATCTACTTGGAGGGTGTGTGGAGTTGGATGGAAATGTGGAACTTGCGTGCACAGGAGTAGAGGCTAAAGAAACAGGTGTGACCAGAACTCTTGAACTTGGACAAGTCTGTCAACAGGATAAATACAAATGTAGAAGGTCAGAGGACAGAGTCTTGTAGAGCTAAAACACAGTTTTGGAGATTATTTGTGATTAAATTCAATGTTTGTAAGCTACAGTGGGGGTGGGAGATACATGGGTATTGAAGCCACTAGGTATAAAATAACATGTTGGGTTAGTTGGGCAGCAAAAAGAGAGATGTGGGCTGCTTGAAAGAAGGTAAACAGTATCAAATGAACAATAATATTAACGATAAGAATAGTAATGCTAGAAAAGATTTTACATAGTATAAACATCAGCTTATGTATGCAGGGAAAGACAGAAAGAAGATATATAGAGAAAGAGGTTTAAGTACAGGAATAAATTTCAGACTTCCTCTGAAATATATAGTTCATAATGAACCTGATACATAAATCAAATTGAACAAAATACAGTTACCTTGGTAAAAGTTAGGTTAAAAACAACTAGACATAGTCTAGTCTCAGAATGGTATGTTTAAGTTGGTGATAAAGTCCTGCTCAATGTTAGCTAGCATATAATGTTCAAGAGCAAAGGAATTTTCTACTGGTGACAAATATGAGCTAAGGTCATGCTAGGAAGTTGTAGGATGATTAAAATCCTCAGTTAATCTGTTCTAAAGAATAAAGATAGTTTGATCAATTTTGCTAACTGTTTGGCCCTTCAGTAGGTAGAATCTGTGTCTTTGAAGTTTCTAAATCAAAGTGACTTTGATATAAGTTTCCTTGGAATAATTGAAAAAATAGTGACTTTTTTTCACTTTTCTTTTCTGTTGAGTTGTTACTTGGAATTTGCATACTTCTCTCAGAGTAATAAAATTTAATCCAAACTTCAAGGTAGCTTTTTATGTTTTATGAAATCCTTAAGTTTAAGGTAATATTTCTTGGAGTGGTGATTTATACATGGCTGAAAACTTTATAGGGGAAGAATCAGTTACATAGACTATTTTTTTTTTTTTGAGGGAAGGTTGGAAAGCCCTGGGAACAACAAAGTAGAAAGCCATTTTTGTTTTTGATCAGAAAAAAGAAGAATAAAAATGTAGATGTTGGGCCGGCCCGGTGGCGCACTGGAAAGTGCACCGTCTGGGAGCGTGGCAGCGCTCCCGCCGAGGGTTTGGATCCCATGTGGAGACCGGTTCCCGCTCACTGGTTGAGTGCAGGGCGGGTGCAACACCGAGGGTTGCGATCCCGTTGCCGGTCCCCAGTGTCGCCGAGGGTTTGGATCCCATGTGGAGACCGGTTCCCGCTCACTGGTTGAGTGCAGGGCGGGCGCAACACCGAGGGTTGCGATCCCGTTGCCGGTCCCCAGTGTGGGCGCGACACTGAGGGTTGCGATCCCATTACCGGTCAGTAAAAAAGATAAAAAGGAAAAAAAAATGTAGATGTCATGGTGTGATTTAAAAAACCTTGCCCCTGCTTATGCTGAGCAGGAGGGCGGGAAATAAGGAACTGCAGGATGGAAGTTAGAAATAAGGAGTGGGTGCTTGGAAATCAGGTTACCCAGCAGGAGACCAGTGTGAAGATCAGAGTGTGCTGAGACGCCTAAATAAAAACGAAGAAGGGCTGGCAAGGAGGGAAGAGAAGGATACTGAGGAGAGTCTACAGAGCCCCCTAAACTGGTTCAGTAGTGGTTTTTTGTGTGCATGTGTGTGTGCAGAACCACCTCTGAAGGCCCAAGGTTTTTATAATTACCCCTCTACAGGGTTAAAGACCCACCATATTGAAGCCAGCAATTGAGTAGCATGGTATGGTCTCTGTAGTTGCCAAAGAAACATTCATTCTTCAAGTAGAAATGTTTTGCTTAAACACAGCATAATATTCTTTCTCTAAAAATCTTTCTTATTTGGCTTAATTTTCCTCTACAACCTGGAAAAAAATCCTTGAACAAAAGAATGATTTCACCGGGCCCATCCAGATTCAGACCAACTCTACCTACACTGTTGGTAAGACCATGAGGTGACCTGGACATAGTGCTGCTCCACTGGTTTTGGGATGTTCTCAAATGAACTGAGGCTCGGAGGATTGCTGCTGGGATAGTTCCTAAGGACCATCAGGAGAGAAAGATGTTTTCTATCGATAGTGCTGCTCCACTGGTTTTGGGATGTTCTCAAATGAACTGAGGCTCGGAGGATTGCTGCCGGGATAGTTCCTAAGGACCATCAGGAGAGAAAGATGTTTTCTATCATCTGTGGAAATTGGCAGTGAACTTTATTCTATGGGTTTATCAAATCCATTATCCTGACTGTAAAAAGAAGTAGTCTTGCTTTAGATATTTCAGAAAAATTGAAAAACAAACTGGAAAGGAAGGACAGTAGAATGGTTATGGGTGTGCACTCGGAGCCAGAACAACTGGATCTGCATCCCAGACCTACCACTGGCCAGCTGGGGGCCGTGGACAAGGCTTAAGCCTATCTGTGCATTCTTTCCTCATCTATTAAATGGGGATGATGATAGTGTGATAATATCTACCTCATAACATAATATATGTTAATACTAAAATCATAATAGTAATAATACTTACATAGGTTTGTTGGCTGATTAAATGAGTTGGTGTATGTAAAGAAGTACATAGAATCGTGCCTGATACATTTAAAGCCCTTTGTAATTTAGTTGGTGTTATGATTAAATAATGAATTCAAAGTGTCAGAGACTGATCCTATACTTTATGTTTTCTATAACATGTGGTTCATGGTTTAAGGTCGAAGTTGTCTTATAAAGTGTTTCTTTCTCTCCCCATATTTCCCATGTTCTTGTAGAAACCAAATTATACTTTTTTCACTTGAAAATGACAATAATGTTGCTTACTTGCCATCTGGATATTGTTTTATATTTTTGTCCTTGTGCCAAGATAAAAATGAAGATCTTTGACTAACTACTTCAATATAGCTTAATTGATTTAGTTCAGTTAGTTGCTATTGTCCCCATCCACTGAGACAGCTCTGTATGTTTTTGTTTTTAACTGACATTTCAATGAGTCACTTGCTAATTTTTTAAAAAAAGAATTTCCTTATTGGAACTGGAACATAAAACTTGTTGGCTTATAAAGCATGCATAAGGTGACCCAAGTTAGTGTTAGAAAAATCTGAAGGGGATTGTTCATATCCTCAGGCTTCCAGGAAACTGGTGACGAATGCCATCTGCTTGAAAAGGACCCTGAAGTTTGGATACCTTTTTCATTTCTTATAGGGGTAGAAATTCATGGATACATTATTTATTAATTCAGTTTATTTATTATAAAACCTTTATCAACTGTCTACTTCATGTAAGGCAAGCCACTGTCCTAGGTGCTAAGGATACAAAGGTAAGTGAGATAAATGGCTGAGGAGCTAAGCACTTTGAGGTGGGGACAAGATGCTATGTGAATAACTAAAATATATGACATAATTTACTAAAAGGTATGTCAAAAAGGGGAGTGCCATAAGGTTTGAATGGAGGAAGGTAGCACAACTAGATTGAAGGGTTAGCAGAATTTTTATGAATTAAATGATCTTTAAGTTGGGTCTTGAAAGACAGGTAGAAATTAGACAGTAAGAGACATTGGCAAAGGGACATTTTGGCTAAGAATAGCATGAGTAAAAGTGGAGAGATGGGAAAAGGTAGGAAGCATTTTTAGGGAGAAAACATTCAGTTTGGTGAACAAGGTATAGGGTGCACAGTTTGTACGATGAGCATCTGTTATGTGCCTGGGTCTGCTCTAGGTCCTGGAGAGCTCAACAAGCAGAGTAGGCACCCAAACCCGAAGGAACGTACACATTAGCGGGTGGAGGCAGATAATCCGTAAGCCAACACTTAAGATAACTTAACAGTGAGGGATGCTATAAAATAAAATAATGAAATGATGACTGACAGGGCTTTAGGATGGGTAGATCAGGAAAGACTTCTCTGAGAAGGGGAAATTTGACGTGAGACCAGAATAATGTGAAGGATCCAGCCTTGTGAAGGCCCCAGGTGAAGGGAGCTGCAAGGTCATTGATAAACAGGCTTGTTTGATGGACAGAAAGGCCAGGGTGGCTAGAGAGTCGTTAGCAGTGGTGGCGCTGACACCAGCTGCCCAGGTGAAGGGAGCTGCAAGGTCATTGATAAACAGGCTTGTTTGATGGACAGAAAGGCCAAGGTGGCTAGAGAGTCGTTAGCAGTGGTGGCGCTGACACCAGTTCAGGTCAGAGAGACAGATGAAGGCAAGATCGTGTGGAGTATCAAAGATTACAGTGACTGTTTTGGGTTTTATTCCAAGTGCAATGGGACACCATTGGATGGTTGTATGCAGAGGAGTGATGTTTAAATTATATTTTACTTCTTAATTTTTTTTATTGAAACATAACTGATTGTACATATGTGTGGGGTACAGCATTGAATATCAGTACCTGCATGCAATATGTGATGCTCAAATCAGGATAATTACAATATTCGTCATTACATACTGTAATCATTTTCTGTGGCCCTTTACCAATTTCTCACTAACCCCCCTTTTCCTCTCCCTTTCCCTCCTCTTGTGGCCTCAGTTCTGTTCTCTTCTTCTGAGAGTTCCACAAATTATTAGGACTGTTGTATCTTTCTTTCTTTTTTTATTTTTATTATTTATTTAGTTTATGAATGAGGACATGTGGTATTTCTCTTTCTTTGCCTGGCTTATTTCACATAACGTAATTTTCGCTAAGTTCATCTTTGTTGCTGCCAACAGCAGAATTTTGCTTTTATGGCTGAGTAGTATTCCATTGTGTATATATACCACATTTTCCTTATCTATTCATCCATCGATGAACATTTATGTTTTCCAACTCTTAGCTACTGTAAATAGAGCTGCGATAAACATGGGAGTGCAGGTATCCCTTCAACATGATGATTTTCGTTCCTTTGTGTAAACACCCGGCAGTGGGATTGCTGGATCATATGGCAGTTCGATCTGTAGTTGTCTGAGGAAACTCCATACTGTTTTCCATAATGGCTGCATTAATTTACAGTCGCACCAACAGTGTAGGAGGGTTCCCCTTTCTCTGCATCCTGGCCAGCATTTGTTATTCTCTGTCTTTTTGAT
>NW_007728773.1:200711-229140 GCF_000696425.1 Galeopterus variegatus | reverse complement strand
GTTTCTAGAAATTTTTTGATTTCCTGTTTAATTTCTTCTTGGACCCATAGGTCATTCAGAACACGTTGTTTAATTTCCATGTATTTATATAGTTTTCAGAGCTTCACTTGTTATTGATTTCTGGTTTTAATCCATTGTGGTCTGAAAAGGTACTTGAAATGATTTCAATTTTTAAAAATTTGTTGAGACTTGATTTGTGACTGATCATGTGGTCTGTCCTGGAGAATGTTCCATGTGCTGATGAGAAAAATGTATATTCTGTAGTTGCTGAATGAAATGTTCTGTAGATATCTGCCAGGTCCAATAGGTCTAAAGTGTAGTTTAAGTCCTGTGTTACTCTGTTGATTTGTTGCCTAAATAATCTGTCCAATGTTGAGAGAGGGGTGTTCAGTCCCCTGGCTATTATATTATTGGGGGCTGTCTTTTTCTTTAGATCTAATAGTGTTTGCTTTATATATCTGGGTGCTCCAGTGTTGGATGCATATATAATCATGATAGTTATGTCTTCTTGTTGGACAGATCCTTTTATCATTATATGGTGGCCTTCTTTGTCCCTTTCTATGGTTTTTGGTTTAAGGTCTATTTTATCTGATATAAGAATAGCTATTCCTGCTCATTTTTGGTTTCCATTAGTGTGGTATATCCTTTTCCATCCCTTCACTATTAGTCTGTGTGTGCCTTTACTGGTGAGTGTCTTGAGGACAGCATATTGTTGGGTCTAGATTTTTAATTTAATCAGTCAGTCTGTGTCTTTTGAGTGGGGAGTTTAATCCATTTGCATTAGGGTTGTTATTGAGAGGTATTGTCTTGTTCCTTCCATTTTATCAATTTTTTTTGGATGTTTTAAATATCTTTTGTTCCTTTCTTCTCCTTTTATTGTTTATCTTTGACGTTTGTTGGTTTTTTGAGGTGGTAAGATTTAGTTTTTTTCTCTTTCTTGTTTGCATTTTTTTTTCTACCAGTAGGTTTTGTTTTTTCTTGTGTATTTGTAGTAGTGACTATCATTTTTCAGATTCCAGATGCAAGACTCCTCTGAGGATTTCTTGCAGGGCTGGTCGTGTGGTGGTGAACTCCCACAGTTTTTGTTTATCTGGGAAATATACTATTTCTCCTTCACTTCTGAAGGATAGCCTTGCTGGGTATAGTATTCTTGGCTGGCTATTTTTCTCTTTTAGTATTTTGAATATATCATCCCATTTTCTTCTGGCCTATAGAGTTTCTGTTGAGAAGTCTGCTGTTAGTCTGGTAAGGGCTCTCTTATAGGTGATATGATGCTTTTCTCTTGCTTCTTTTACGATCCTCACTTTTTCCTTGAGCTTTGCCAGTTTGACTATAATGTGTCTTGGAGAAGATCTTTTTGGATTGAATCTGTTTGGGGATCTTTGAGTCTCCTGGATCTGCAGGTCTGTGTCTCTCCCTGTACCTGGGAATTTTCCATTATTACTTCATTGAATAACTTTTCAATGCCTTTTCCTATCTTCTCTCCTTCTGGAACACCTATGATTTGGATGTTTGTGCACTGAAGGCTGTCTGCTAGCTCTCTTAGGTTTTCTTCATTTTTAAAATTCTTTTTA
Organism: Galeopterus variegatus; assembly: GCF_000696425.1. Classification (NCBI taxonomy): domain Eukaryota; kingdom Metazoa; phylum Chordata; class Mammalia; order Dermoptera; family Cynocephalidae; genus Galeopterus; species Galeopterus variegatus. The sequence goes on along the minus strand of NW_007728773.1, from coordinate 227,566 downwards.
CCTTTCCTTTTTTTTCTTGTCCATTTGAGTTATTTCAAAAAGGCTATCTTTGAGATCATAAATTCTTTCTTCTGATTGCTCTATCCTGCTCTTGGTTGTGTTTTTTATTTCATTGAATGAATCTTTCCATTCCAGAATTTCTGCTACATTCTTTGTTAAGGTATTAATCTGTTTGTAAATTTTGTCCTTCATATCCTGGATTTTTTTTGTTTTGTTTTGTTTCTTTTCGTTGTCTGAGTCTTCTTGTATCTCACTGAGTTTCCTTAGGGTTGTTGCTTGGAATTTCTTTTCAGTCATTTCAAGAGTTTCCTGTTCTATGGGGTCTGGTACTTGAGAATTACTGTATACCTTTTGTGGTATCATAGTTTCTTCTTTTTTCATATTTCTAGAATCTCTACATTGATATTTGATCATCTGATAGAACAATTGCTTTTTCTATAACTCTGGAGTGGGCATTGAGGAGAGAGACTTCCTCTTCTTTTTCCAGGCTCTGCTGGTGATTCTCCTTGTGTCAAAGTTGTTGAGGGGTTGGTCGGCTGCCTGCATTGTGGCTGTGGCTGCTACTGTGGCAGTGAGCTGCCCTTGCAGCAACAGTGGTTGAGGTAGTAGCTATGGTGGACCACCTGCATGGATGTGGTGTTTGTAGTGTGCGCCTGTCTTCTGTTGGGTGGGGATGCTGCCCATGGCTCCTGCCTAAGTCTCCAGGTGTGCTCCTGCATCTGCTTGGTGGGGAAAGCTGCCTACAGCTCCTCTGAATTACATTTCAGAAAGACCCTGAAGCCTGTGGTGCAGGGAATGGACTGTGGAATGTGGAGGAAGATGACAGAAATTAGGGAGACCTCTTGGAGTTTACTGTAGCTCATCTGGAGAGAGTGCTGACTTCAATAAGGGGGGTAGCAGCAGAGATGGGAGCTAATTCTGGAGAGGCAGTGAGTCATAGAGTGAAAGATTTTGCATTCTCTCAGTCCGAGGATTTGGAATTTATTCTGGAATTCAAAAAAGAGAATCAAAGTATTTGCAGATTTAGAATTTTCCATTGTCTACACTTTTATTTATTTTTTTCTTTGGAAGATGTATTTGCTTCAACACACATAAATATTTCATTAATATGTTACATAATAACTACTTCTGTGGTACCTTAGTGATTTGATAAAATAAGTGCACTTAAAAAGTTGTCCACTTTACACTTGTCATAGAATCAGGTTTCTTTTTTACTTGGGAAGGTATTCAGAAAGACATAGCAGAGACAGTGATTTTTTTTTTAAAAGCATAATGAGTCTGTGTTATACTATGAGAGGTGGTCAATAGCAATGAGAGAAAGTTTTATTTGTCTCACAGGTGCTCTAGTCAGAGGAATCTGTAAATCCTAGGGCAGGAATTCCCAACTCAAATATCTATAAGACTGAGCAGGAAATGTAAATAATTTAAATGGGGAGCTGTGAGGAAAGGAGAGAACTAAAAAGCATATATCCGTCTAAGGGTGAGCAATCATTCCTCGATTTTCTTGTGGCAATGTGGGTATTCTAATTTTTTAAAGAAAGAAGCTGGAAATTCCCTAATTTTTGAAGATGGCAACTAATTTAAAACACTAATGCACTGTGTAAGACAAATAAAAATGTGTTTGTAGGCTGGTTTTGACCTGTGGCCACCACTTTGCAGCCTCTGAAATGAAGACTTCTCCAGAAACCCACAGGGAGGCTGTGCTTTGGCTACTGTATGATGAAGACAGAAACGAAGCTCAATACCTTGAAAACTGGGAAGATGGCAACTAATTTAAAACACTAATGCACTGTGTAAGACAAATAAAAATGTGTTTGTAGGTTGGTTTTGACCTGTGGCCACCACTTTGCAGCCTCTGAAATGAAGTCTTCTCCAGAAACCCACAGGGAGGCTGTGCTTTGGCTACTGTATGATGAAGACAGAAACGAAGCTCAATACCTTGAAAACTGGGACCCAATGGGGAGGACATAAAGGCAGAAAAGCCTGAGTTGTGGGAGAGGCTGAGCAGGAAGAGAAGACAGAAAAGTGAAAGAGGGATGTTCACTGAGGTGTATGGTGTGGCTTGATGGGAACACAATGGAAAAGTAAAGAAACATTCTGCACACATCAGCTGGACCACATGAGTGCTAGTGATGACCTGACAGGAAGACTTTTCTTTCTGGTAGCAGACCATACCTGCATGCCTTTCCAAACACTACAGGTAAATCTAATTATATAATCTTGAAGTCATTTAGATTCTTAGAATCTGGTTCTTCTTTTCACAGAATTATAGATATAAGCCTACTTTAAAACTTTTTAAAAAATTAGTTTCCCAATTAAAATCTCTTCTTCAGTTATACCAGACCTTCCCATTGGACTATGTGCGCACACTACTGGACCCACTAATTCTTAACGGTTTTCTCATCAGCGAGTATACAGCCCTGATTATGGATAATATTTAGAAATCAATCACCTGGGTACTCTTTTGTGGCTTTTTTGCATTATTATAATATCTGACAATAATGAATTGAATTTCATTTTCATATATTTATTTTGAATAGTCTACAAATAATGAGTAGTCTGGAAGGCTGAAGACCTTAGCTTATTCTTTTATCCACCAGAGCATTTAGTATGGTGCCTTTATACCCAGTATGTACCCCACAAATGTTTCCTATATACACAGTAACAAAATACTGAGTTGAAAAACAGAAAAATCAAAGTTAGCTAGCTACATCATCTATGTGTGTTCAAAATTCTCTTGGATTTTTTCCTTCCCACTGGACTGAGAATTTATATTTTTCAAAACTTAATTGGTGACTATTTTGTCATTATACAGACACAGCTTCTTTTCTGTGTTATGGAGCCCATGATACCTCTATCCAAAGCCGAAGATGGTAGTAGGTCACAAACCTGGAATTTACCCAGGCTGTTTAATTAGCAAGTATTTAATGAGAACTTTTTATTTTTATTTTTGCCAACCAATCTATAATTGTGACTGCTTTGTGACTCAGTGTCTGCCATGGTTACAACATCACCATTTAAATCAAGGATCATCAGAGAAAGGCATAGCCAAGAAAATCTGCAGTTACAGAACACAGGGAAAAGGGACATTGTCTTTCTTTCCCCACTCTATGTTGCTGGCTAAATGAGAACTGCCTTGCAATCTGGTTAGAGAAGCTATAAAAAGACCTTAGTGGGTAATCTTAATATGACATGGAAAAGAATAATGCAGAATTTCAACAAAAGTGGGCAATACATCAGGTACCACTTTGTCAAGGTCCTATTCTAAAGCATTTACTGCACATCACCAAATATTTCTTGGGGTTTATCTATGCATAATGCTCTGGGAACTTTGGGAAACATAAAGGAGATGAGAAAGATATAATTCCTACCTCTCAGGTCTTCAAAATTTAGTGGAGAAGAAGGCTTCCTAAACAAGTAGTAATATAAGGTATTATGATATGAGTTTAATGACACTAAATGCACAGTGAGTAAATGGGGTGGACTAATTCAGTTGGAGAAATTGGAAAGAACCTTATAGAGAATTTCGGATTGATCACAGCTGGAAGGACGGGCACCCACAGGGTGGATGTGGAGGACAAAGCCTTCCAGGTAAAGAGGACCAGATGAACAAAGGTGCAGGGTACCTTGAAGAACTGTGGATTGGTCCAATGGCTTGAGGAAAGGATTTCCACCTATGGTGTGTTGGTGACAAAAAGGAGGAGTTTATGTGGGAGTTAAGGCCAAGAGTAGAACTAGCTTTTCCTTCATTCTGTTCCCATGGTGCTCTACGTGCTTGGCTCTGTGTCCTGACTGAATTGAGGCATAGGATTCATTTATGTGTCTGCCTCCCAACTAAATGACAGCTTCTGCTGGGGAGAATCACATTTTGCTTATTTCCTCCTGTTAGTAGCAATAAGTGCTTAATATTCTTGTTACTTTTTTTGTAGCCTTGGTGTTTAGATGTGTGCCTGGGAGATGAGCTCCTTTATAAATTTTGAATCTCATAAGTTGGGAGCCCAGCTGTGTACAATTTTGAAAGCCAGGCGAGAAAGTTTGGATTTGGTTCTGTATGAAATGAGGAGGCTTTGAAACTTTTTGTAAAAGGAAATTACATGATGGGAGCTGTGCTTTCTGAAGACAACACAAGAAATGGTATAGAGGACAACAAGTTAGAGAGAAGGAAAGCATTTGTCACAATAACCTAGGTGAGAGCCTGGACCGAGGGGGCAGAGGCTGTGGAAGTAGAACAGAGGAATCAACTCAATTAGACTTGGTGACATTTGGATGCGGAGATTGTAGAGAGTGAAAGCCAGCGCCTGGAGTTGCAGGTACCCATCAAACTCAGGTTATTTAAGAACCTTTCAGCTAATTTGCCACTTCTACGTGATTAAATAGGCTGCTGTGGTTCTCTAATTTCTCTCTTGTTGGTCAAGTGTGGCATGAAACGTTAGTCTTCAGAAACAAAAGCTGAACAAAATTATTGCAGCTGATGAAAACTTTCAAGGAGCCTTGAACACAGGAGTGATCATCCATACGAAAGATGGAGGGCTCCAAAGAAAGGACTAGGGATTAGTGAACACAGCAGCTCTTGTCAAATTTGTCAGATAAGGAGTAAAAGTGTCAGCTGAGCCTCAGAAATTTTGCTTCAAGATTTGGGGGTGTCTTCAGTAGGACAAGTTCAGGCAGCTAGATTCAACAATTTCTTTACAACATGTGCCTATTTGGGGATTGTGAGGAAGAGGAATATGCTTTCTGCTTTAAGGGCATCCTATTATTTTCTTGACTTGAAAAGTTTTGTATGAAATCAATAAAATGTACTTCACAATAAATTGTTTTCCTCTAGTGAGGAAATATTTTGGCTGCTGTCATCAGCATCATACTTATATGAACTGAAAGAAAACATCCATAGCAAGTGTATATTGTTGCTTGTGAAATTGGGAATGGCTTCCTAAACAATAAATATATAGAAACCCATGGCTCTACCAAGGATTTCACATTTGTTCATGAAATGGTAAAATTTCAAGAAAGCACCTTCCGGCAGCCTTTGAAGGTTACATAGGATTATTCGATACCCACAAGTGAGCTACTATATGAAGGAATTGCCACAAATGTCAACAGCTAAGACATCCAAACAACAATACCAATTACCTATGGAGTGTCGGAATCCATTAAGATCAGATGAAGGGAAGTATTTTGTTTACCACTTACATGGTGGTTAGAAAGGAAAGAAAAAAAGGATGAATAAAAATATTTATCAGAAGCATCATGGAGGACCCCTAAAATTAAATATGCTGTTGCAAAGTAGTAGGTATTTTCTAACAGATAGAGAAAAATATCTATTATTGAGTCTTTGGTGTTTGAAGCATTAAATCCAAAACAAGAATGAAGCCACTTTTTTGGACTGAATATTGAGTAGATTGTGGAGGAGGCACTGGCATAAAAATGGTAAGAATCAATATTCATTAGATAAGATGCCATTATCAGATAAGCAACAAGAATTAATGCATTCAAATGAAATCAATTGAACATTTACTTTGTAAAACGTGATAATAATGCACACACAAAAAGAATGAATGCACTTTCCAAGAGTTACTAGTAATAACTAAATCATTACCAATTAGAGGTGGGGCTATTCTTTGGCAAAAATTTGGGGTGGATGGCTTTCAAGGCCCTTTCTTTCCTATTTTTTTTCCTCTGCTTACTTCTTCTCTTTCCAGTTTCCTCCTCTTCTCGCACCCATCTTCTTTCCCAGACCCCTTCTTTCATAGAGGGATGTGAGAGGAGAAACTAATTCCCCCTGTGGCAGTGGTTCTCAACCCCAGCTGCATGTTGATATCCAGAGGGTAGGCAGGGTGTGTATGTGTGGGGGTGTTCCCAGAGATTCTGACTTCATTTTTCTTCAGTGGGCTGGGCATTCATGGCTCTGATTCAGGTGGGGCTGAGAACCAAGTGATTTTCAAATTTCCCCCCTCATATGCACTTTAACATCTAGAAAAATTGTTTCATTTTGCACACTTTTAAGTCAATATCTTAAATGTTTTAACAGTTCCCAGAGATTCTGACTTCATTTTTCTTCAGTGGGCTGGGCATTCATGGCTCTGATTCAGGCGGGGCTGAGAACCAAGTGGTTTTCAAATTTCCCCCCTCATATGCACTTTAACATCTAGAAAAATTGTTTCATTTTGCACACTTTTAAGTCAATATCGTAAATGTTTTAACATTAGTTTTAGTTTCAAATAATGTACTTTTGTGTATGTTACAAATACTGATATCTTAAAGTAAAGCTAATAAATTATTGAGTTCTGTGAAACCAGACTATGAGATTTGATACTTACCTACCATTAAGAAATATACGGACAAATCCTCTTCTAGCAGTTGGATGTTTTATGTTATTTCTTTTTCTCCTTGACCTCTTACTTCCATTCTGTTTCCCTCAGATAATTTGAGGTTTATTGATTATCATATTTCTCTGCAACAAAAACTTGTTTATTAATTGAAATTTAACATTTTGAAAAATTTCCTTGTTAAAATTACTATCCCCTTAGCTGAAAGTACTATTATCATGAATTTGATGTAAATATATTACAAATTTTGATAACTACTAAAAGCATAATTTTATTCACAATGCATTATAAAATGAGATGTATAAGACTTTTCAAAATAAGTTAGCTTAATATTCTTCTTTAAAAAAATTTATTTTCTGTTTTCATTGTATATGTTTATGGGGTACAATTCGTTGTTTCAGTACATGCATATATTGTATCATGACCTAATCAGAAGCTAGCATATCTATAACTTAAACATTTATCATTTCTTTGTTGTTATAGCATTCAAGATCCTCTTTCCTGGGTATCTTGAAATATACTATACAATATTAGTAGCTATTGTCACCCTAGGGCTCCAGAGCTTATCCTTCCTATCTAACTGTAAACTTGTAACTTTGTCTGGTCTACCAGACTTTCCCCTGGCCCCCACCTCCATCGCCCTTTTCCTGCCTCTAGGAATCACTATTCTACTTTCTATTTTTCTCTTTTTTCCTCTCTTTTTAATTTATTTAATTTAGTATTTTTGAATATATAATACTTAGTAATGAAACAGGGTTCAGCATTGATAATTCCCCATTTTTCATTTTTATTAAAGTAAATACTGACAAACCTTGTTCACATAAATAAGGAGATTGGCACTGGAAAGAATATTGTTATGAAAATGTCATTCAATTTTTTTTAACTTTTTCTGAATTATGTGCAAAAAAATTACTTAGTGATTTCTCCTTAAAAACATTTAAAAATAAACTATGAGTGAAAAACTGAGTTAGGCTCTTCCTCCAATTTTGTTGGAAGCACGAAAATCACCCAAAGTTCCAAAAGAATTTCTTATCTATTCATTGAATCATTTTCTTTCTTAACACCAATTCCAAATTGATCCATTATTAGATATTCTCCTAATGCTGCCCCATGAAATATACCATTTTAATATTTGTGAAGGTAGGAAGTATGCCTTAAAAAAAAAGTGGTTGGAGAACTATGAGAAAGGGAGAAGTGAGAACCCCAGGGTAGGTCAACATTTCAATTGCACTTGACCTTCACCGATTTTTTTTTTAGAGAAGGGAACAAATGGAAACTAAAGATCTTGGAAAGTCTTTTGCCATTCCCAGTTTATGTACGCTTAATGTCAGTCCTCTCATGGGTACATTAACATATTAAGTGAAGATATTTAGGGAAAATGTGGTTAATTCAAAGACATTAACTCTTGGAGGTTATAAAGAACTTCTGGATGGAGTGTTTTCCCACTGGAATCTCTAAGATCCTGTGTCACAGACACACAGGCAACTGCAAATTCCACCTATATTTTTTGACTGGCCTGGTTGGTATTTGAAAAAGCTTTCATAAGTTCAATTGAAGTAAATTTGCTAAATCAATGATATAAACTATCAGAACTATTCAATAGAAATGTAATGCAAACCACACATATAGTTTAAAATGTTTTAGTAGCTGCACTAAAAAGGTAGAAAGAAAAAAAGGTAAATTAATTTTAATAATGTATTTTATTTAACCCAATATATCACAGTATCATCATTTCAACAGGTTATCAATATAAACATTGTTAATGATCTATTTCATATTCTTATTTTTGCACTATGTCTTTGAAATCCAAGGTGTATTTTATAATTACAGTACATCTCAATTCATCCTAGATACATTTCAAGTGCTTAATAGCCACACATGTTTAGTGGTGACCTTACTGGGCAGTGTGGCTATGGGTGGTTGGAAACTAAACTTTGTGTGTTCTCTAATGCTGTGTTGCAGAAATAAAACCAGTTCTTCATCAGTAGGAAGAGATGCAAACCACTAATTTGCATTTTGCTAAACAACATTCTTTACCCCACCTCACACTCCATATGAAATCTGGCACTTTACTGAAGTTCTAATTAGCTACTGATTTTTGCAGTGTGTATCACTTTTTGGCAAATGTATCATAGTATAGCACTTATCACACTCTTAAATTACATTTGAAGTGGAATAATCAAATCTATTTTTCATTAGAATACTGATTTCCTCCAGCTTTTTATTAGTTGTATTAGCTTCCCCTAATCGGCAAGAATCAATCATTTTAGATGTTTCTTATGAAATAGGCTCCAATCGAGTTGACATCTACTTCTAGTTCCCATTTTCAGCGTGATTTGAGCTCACTTGCTCTTATTCCCTCTTCTGTTCCTGCTCCTCCTCCTTTGTCTTCTCTTCCACTCCTCACTGCTGCTCCTCCTTCCTCTCTTTGTGGCCACCAAAAGCCCAATTTTAATTTAGGCCACAATGTGCCCAATTCCAGTGGATGAATAATGATTGGTCTAAGCCAGTTATTATGATCTGGTTCTTCACTTTGCCAGCGATTGGGACAGAGGCTCTTAAAACTTAGCACACATCAGAATCACCTGGTGAACTTGTTATAACCCAGAATTTTGGGCCCCAATTCTAGAGTTTCTGATTTGCACATCTGCGGTGGGACCTGGGAATTTGTATTTTTAACAGTTCCCAGGTGAGGCTGATGCCGCTGGTCTGGGAACCACACTTTGAGAACCACTGGTATAAGCATGTGATTCATTTTGGTCAATGTGCTGTAATAGACACCTGGCAAAATTTGTCCTACCTGACAAAAGGCAACCGGGAAATAAAAGCACAGTTTTCTTCTCCCCCCCTCCATCTTCTTGCTTCCTTTGCATGGATGCTGTCATGTAAGGCAGGGTTGTTAGAGCTGCTGAAGCCATCTTGTGACAATGAAAAGGAACCAAGAGAATTTTGGAGCTACCATGCTATGTCCTGACATTATGGAGCTCCTGAACCACCTGTCTCCATGGATCTTGTAGGGTTGTTAGAGCTGCTGAAGCCATCTTGTGACAATGAAAAGGAACCAAGAGAATTTTGGAGATACCATGCTATGTCCTGACATTATGGAGCTCCTGAACCACCTGTCTCCATGGATCTTGTTAGTGGAAATAATTTTAGAAGTCTTTCCTGTCTAGCCATGTCTTATTTCTGTTGTTTGCAGCCAAAGTATTCACTACAGATACAGCAACTGATCTCTCACTGAAATAGTGACGTAGACTTAATGTCATCACAGAATTATAAGCACTAAAATCATAACTTCTTTCCTTAAAATAATGCAAAGGTTTTTTTTTTTTCTTTTTTTAAACATGCCACATCTGTGCATGGTATCCAAAGGAGAAGGATTTAGAGAAAGCTATGTGGACTGAGTGCTTCACATGTATGCCAAACCTCAACAAGCTGAAGTAGTGTACCTAGAGTGCTGTTTCATGGACAAGGGTTAAAGTAGAGGAGACAAGCTAACCAAATTTGCTGAAGACATGCAGCTAGAAGACTAGACAATGTGTGGGATGTCCAGGATTCTCTGTTGGGAGAAGAATGTGACTGGTTCTGGGTAGCTTCAGAGAAAAGAACTGGTACAAATGGTCAGAATTTATAATGAGGCACATATTGGCTCTCTACAGGGAGACATTTTTCAGCAGCTAGAGCATGTGCATAAAGAAATCTTCACTATGCAGTGGTAAGCTCTGCATTACTTAACTGTTCATTGAGAGATTGAGAGACCATTTGCAGCTCTTGTGGTTTATCTTTCAGCAAAAAGCATCACAGCAAACTAAAGATTTCCCATAACATGTATTAGGTTTAACCAATATGAAAGCGCTGGTATTCAATCATTGCTGACTTACAAAAATGTCAGTTTCATAGGATGCAACCTAACGGATGTAGAATAACACTATGTAGAATAACCCTGCGGGAGAGGTTTACTTTAGGTCACTGATTGCAAGGCAACATTACACCATCAACATTCATCTTTGCGTAGGTATCGTGGATTGTGTAAACCACATAGTTGTATTCAGTTCCTCGAACCTGATAAGAAGACTTGATAAGAAGAGTTGCTCTCCTAAGAATGAGCTCTTGTTCCAACTAGCCCAGTTTTTTTTTTTTTTCTCCTTTTAAAAAATTTTTCTAGGTGGGGTGAGGTGACACCAGCTTCAGAATGAAGGAGCCATCTCCAGAATATCTTAGATTTTTTCCAAGAAGACAGTGCTTATTTTGAATCTGTATTACTGCATTGGGAAATTAGCTTCCTAAACTTATAATGGGGGAGGAAGTAGCACTTTCTTTTATTGGCTCTATATTTACTCCTTCAGTTATCTAAGGGATCTTCTGAATTTTAGTATTTGGGGATATTATTCTGTCTTATCCATAAGGGCTATAATTTTCTACATTATTAATATATACATTCTTAACCTCTGGCCTCCTGAAATTTTAAAGTCCAAATATTTTCAAGTTGATCTCTAAGCTGTTATTTTTAGTTGTCTTTAATGGACATTTTAGGTTCTAGCTTTACAGATACCACTTTATTCCCTTTTCTTTCACCCTTGCAGTGGCTACCCCTACTCTTTCTTCAGATTTCAACGTCTTCTAAGAAGCCTTCCTTGACCTCTCCTGCTCTGGCTTGGGTATGCCTGCAATGAACTCCCAGAGCAATATATTCTTCCCAGATCATAGTGCTTTCCTACTATCTGTTATTTATTTTTAAGTCTACAAATACTCCAATAGCACTTTTTATGTGCTGGACACTGTTTTATAGGCTTTACAACATTAAGTTATTTGAATTGCACAACAAATCTTTGAGGGAGAACTATTACAGCTCCCAACTTATGGATGAGGCAAATGAGGCACAGTAAAGTTAAGTAACTTGCCTAAGGTGTTACCTTACAAATGATGGAGCAGGATTTGGACCAGGCAGACTGGCTCCAACCTCCTCTTCAACACTCGCTTTCCCACAACATCATGCTGGCTCTTTATGACGATTCTTTGTTTAATGGTAGCAAAATAGGACCTTTTTCTCTAGTAGTCATGTCTATCTTGTTAACAATTGCATGCCCCTACTAGACTGCAGCCTCCTTCAGAAGGACAGTGACTGTGTCTGCTTTGTTCCCTACTGAATTCTAGTAACTCCTAAGACAGTGCTTAACACATAGTCGGTGCTCAATAAACATTTGTTGAATAAATGGATATGGGTATGTGTATTGTAAACATCTAATGAATATAATATCTCTAAGAGGAATGGAATAACTACAACATCTTTTAAGTGTAATCCAAATGTGATTCAATTATACTGGAAGAAAAAAGAACTTACACTGACAAGCAATATTTTAAAAATTTTGAATGTCTAGAAAAGAGTAAAGCTAGAGGGGATTTCAAGGTAGGTATCGGGCAGTTCAATTCGAAGCAAAGCTGCTGCTATTCAAAACTTCACCACTCCCAGCCACAGAAAAAGGCAGACAGTTATGAAAGCTTGCAGGCTGGAAGGAAATCCTAATTTTTTGGAATGCCCTGAAGAAGGAGGTAGAGCTGTAGACTCTGACCAGTTTACTGTAAGACCTGATAACCCTGAAAAAATATTAAAGAATACATAAAAAAGGGCAAGAGCCAGATTAGAGGACCAAGTTGGAGCTGTGTTATCACAGGTCCTCAAGAAATCAGCAGGACCAGAAATAAGGCAGGCTGCAGGCAATTACAGATTGTCATTAAAGTTAAAAATATGACCCACAGCACTGTCGCTGTATTGCTTTAGGCTACTAAAGCTCCATGCTGTCAGTTGTGACACAAAGCATAGGAAAGGACAGTCAAAATTCTATGCTATTTCTGCATTTTGTTACAAAAAATCTGTATAATTTCATACAATTAAAGTATGTAAGCATACACTGATTTTCAAAGAAAGAGAGAAAAGGCAGAGAAGTAGTATAGATGTACTTGAAAAACAGCATTCAAATAGCTACTTCATAATTGCTTAGGCTTGGGTGGTAATATAATCAGCAACGAGGATGACTTTGTCCAGCTGGTTCCTCTTGAACAGTTTTCAAAGTCAAGAATTGCAGAAAATAGACAATATAGGTATTGTGTCTGATGAATTAAAAAAAAAATGTGTGAGGATTTTGGCCTAGTAAATAACACTTCAAGTAGGTGTTTAAAGTAATGTGTTGAAAAAATTCACAACGTTGGAAACACTTAGGTGAAAGAAGACCCAATTCTAAATGACGGTACAAGGATTGAGTGAATGCCAGGATGAAAATTTCAGTATGGGTGTATTCCTTGTATTACAATAGAACTCCTTACTTTACAGTGTGGTTGAGTGTAATTTCACTGAAGAGGGGTAAGCATGCTAAATAGAAATTATTTGGTAAAGAAGAAAGGATTTTTTAATGCTAAAGACAAAGCAATTTGTAATTTGATTTTTAATCTGCAAATAGCAGGTAGTATCAGGTCATCAAATAGTGTAAAGTATAGGCTGCTAATTGAAACAGAACATGGAGACATTAATGAAATTGATTAGAAGTGACAAAGCAGCTGGATTTGTCAGCATTTCAGCAGATGGAATATCTCTGATTGATGAAATGACAAGATTCTGAAACAAAACTGAAAATTAAGTGTACAGCCAGATAGTCCTGGCACCAAAAATGTACAATTGCATAAAATTTGAGGAGCAGGCCAGGAGGGGATTTTGAGAAATGCTCCTGAATGGTATTGGAGACTACAACTGTTTGTCACTTGACTCAAACCTTCCACTTTTTTTTTTTTTCCTTTTTGTCTTTTTTACTGATCGGTAACGGGATCGCAACCCTCGGTGTCGCGCCCGTACCGGGGACCAGCAACGGGATCGCAACTCTCAGTGTTGCTCCCGCACCGTGCTCAGCCAGTGAGCGGGAACCGGTCTCCACATGGGATCTGAACCCTCGGCGGGAGCGCCACCGCGCTCCCAAGCGGTGCACTCTCCAGTGCGCCACCGGGCCAGCCCCAAACCTGCCACTTCTGGTGACTGCTAGAAGTTTGATAGTTGGTGTAGCAAAATAGTTGATGCCATTGCTTAGGTTTAGATGGCAATATCACATGTAATCACTTTAAAATGACTGTCCCTTCACTTTAATTTTGCAACTACTACTCAATGTTTTCCAAGCTGTATTCCTTGAAGCACTAGGGATCCCATGAGATGCTAATAGACACTCTGCAAAAAGGTTATTTGGTCAAATTAAGTCTGGGGAAAGATATATAATATAAGCCACTCTTAGAGGGTCCCAACATACATTGCATAGCTAAGTCCTATAGTAAAGTGAGAATTTCCTAAGCTTCTGTGTCTACTGAAATGAATTTTAAAGAAATATCTGTATTTCAGAGGGACTATTGCTCTTTGGAGCAAAGTTTGGAGTATGTCACCCTGGTCTCTCAAAAGCTTTCATAGACCTGTTCCTTTTAAAGTACCTTACTTACTGCTCTCTGGGAGAATGACTAAACCCTAAAAAGAATCCTCTTACCATGAAATAGTTTGCTCTTCAGTTGACATTTCAAATGTGTTTGAGCTATTTGGAAAGATGTTGCCTTATTCTTCCTGCTTGTATTGGTGTGGATTGCAGACTTAGTTCCTCTAGATAATCACAGGCTGCAATTCTGTTATGCTGAAAGTATTTGTCTAGGGTACAGTTTCAATTTCGGGCAGAAATTCTGGGTAAGAAAAGCAACTCTAGTCATCAAGTGATATCAAAGTGTGTGGTACACAAGTAACTGCTTTAGAATGACTGTCCCTTCACTTGAGCATGTCTTCAAGTTCTACTTTAAGAAAACAAAACAGAACAGAACAAAAACAAGACATCTCATTAGAGTGAACATTTCTTCTTTCACATCCTTAGTTTATTTTTTAAAGTGTATTTTATTTTATTTTTTTGCATTTTCTAGAATTTTATGTACATGAAAGCATACAGTGTATTAGTCTGCTAGGGCTGCTGTAACAAAATACTGTAGACGGGGTGGCTTAAACAACAGAAAGTCATTTTCACAATTCTGGAGGCTAGAAGTCACATTATTATTATTATTTTTAATTAAAGCAGTTGTCTGAAAGGATGCTGCAAATTCTCCTCTAAATCTGTATAAGAAATGCAGTTTTAAATTACTTTGATTTAAAAAGTAACAATGTATGTGCCACATGACATTTTTGGGGGGTGAGACTAGAGTGACGAAAGTAAACAATGATTGTTACAGACGTATTTTTAAAAATTGGGAATTCACTGAGGATTAGAATAGTTCTCCAGAGAACTATTTCAGAATTTAAAGGAATGTTCTACAACTCAGTTGAAACCACTGCATTTTGTATCTTCTTGACTCTCTATGACCCATTTACACAAGCAACCTGGAGAGTCATGGTTTTGTGGAATACTTAGTTAAGGGTACATCTTCTACGACTTTTTTTTTTAAAATTTAAATTTTACTTGTTTCATTGCACATATTTATGGGGTACATTTTATTGTTTCAATATATGCATACATTGTGTAATGACCTAATCAGAAGTTAGCATATCTACTACCTAAACATGTATCATTTCTTTGTGGTTATAACATTCAAGATCCTCTTTTCTGGCTATCTTGAAATATACAATACAATATTATTAGTTGTTGTCCCTTTATGGCACTAGAATCTTTTACAACTCTTTACGTGGGCATTTTAACCATGACTGTTTACAGACATGTGGATATAGCCCCATAGAAGATTGTATTGTGAGTCCCTAGGGATTTTTGTATTCTGTCTGCTTCAGCATGATTGCAGCACATCTTCTATTTTATAGCAAACACATTCGCTGCCCTAGTTTCAAACATTTCATCTACAAGTGAACATTATGTTTTTGAAATGATTATTTCTGCTGTCCTGATTTTTCCCAAGGCTTTAATCTCTACAATTAAAATTGAGATTGAGATAGAAGCAATCAGAAGTATACTCTCAAGAAAGAATATCTCCTGAATGGGATTCAGTTAATGAAATATGTTCTTTGGTTTCAATTTTCTTACAAGAAGGAGAGTGTTTTTCCTGCAATTCCTATAATTAGGGTGGATTCTGTCTTTCAAATTAGACTGGATATAGTTTATAGGATGTCAGCAGTCTTCTTCATTGGCAGTTTTATTATCGAAGTTTTACTGGCAGAACCAGGAGGAGCGCCTCACTTGGGCCTGGTTGGACCATTCCCTGGATAGCCATGCACAGGGGATGAGAGCCCTGGAATTTTGGATACTGATACTGCTGAGTTGCTTACATCTGTGCACTTCAACTTTGTCTTCTGGGTGGGAGAGGAACAAACATGGTTTGATCAAATTCTTAGTCTGTTTCATATTCCTTTTTTCTGTACGAGAGCAAGAAGAAAAGGGGGAGGGAAACAAAGAAAGGCAGGGCATTTTACTATTAAAAAACTTATTCCCATGCATTTCTAACAGCTCTAAATTTCCAATGCTGAGCTATGATTTATGTATAAATCAAAGTTCCAAGCATTGCTTGGCTTCAGGATGTACAGATTGCCATGGGTAAAAAGGGGAAGAAAAGTGGGCCCAAGTTAGAATATAATCTGGGTAATGCTGTGGTGGGCAAGTACTTACCAGGCTTTCTCCTGCAGTTTGGGGAGCAGAACTGTAGCACACCATTAGTTACTGCCTCCAGGGACTGTGGGAAGCCCACTGGGACCCAGTAACTATAGCATGCCATTGTGCACTGCCTCCAGGGACGGTGGGATGCCCTGTGCCTTGATCCTACATTGGGAACTGACTCCTAGGGGACTGTCAGTTGTTTTCGCTTGTCTCGGGAAACTACACACTCTGGATGGCTTCAATAAAAATACCAAATATTATAAATATCACAATAAAAAGTGTCTCTACAAATATTGTTCTCCAAAACCCAGAACTGAGTGACATTAGAGCTGTAGGACATGTCAAGACAGAGTCAGTGTCTGGTGTCCTGAGACTACCTAACCAGAGACATTTTGCTTGGAAAGTGACAAGCTGTCACGAGAAAGTGAACTATTCTTCTTTATTGGTTTCTAAGAGTTTGGCCTTTTAGAGATTTTCTCTATCTAACTGAGCTTCTGGTGACATATTTTATTCTCCCAGCAACTTTCACAGGATGAAATATTATCTTAACTAGGTCAGCTGGACTTTCCATGAACTAACTGTTAGTTGCTGGATACTTTTGTCTCAAAGAGTAGCTGCAATCTTGGAACCTGATTCTGCTCTGCTGTGGAGTATCTTAACTAGGTCAGCTGGACTTTCCATGAACTAACTGTTAGTTGCTGGATACTTTTGTCTTAAAGAATAGCTGCAATCTTGGAACCTGATTCTGCTCTGCTGTGGAGCAAAGGAGCACCTGCATGTGTACCATAGTCACATCCTGGGCATGGAGTTGCTGAAAATCAGGGTGCGTGCCAAGCTCGAGACATGGTGAAGTAGAGCAGCATTTTTGAAGTACTTTTGGTAGGACAGTTTCACTACATTTCTCTACAAATCCTCCTCACTTTCTTTAACCATAGAAACTACATATTTTCAGACTTGAAAGACCCTTAGATCAGCTTGTCTGATAAAGACTCACTGCCTGTTGCAGAGCCCCTTTCCTCTTGCCTGTAGATTTAGTCAAGGGTACATCAGGAGTTTCTCTCCCTATTCTCTTTTCTCTTGACTTTTCTTCTATTATTCCCTTTCCTATGAAAGTCACCTTAAATTCTTTTTAGAATTTAATTCTTTAAAGAATTAGAATTATTTTTAGGATTATGACAATGAGAATTGAAAACTGTAAGTCAGTAGGCCTTTATCAAAAGAAATTCACAAAGGAGGAGACAGACTGAGGCAAAAGGGAGAGGGCTGTGGAAGAATCACAGGCCTTTAGTCACAGCATGGAAGAGAGTGGGCTAACAGTCCGTGAAGGGTAGTTTGGGAGAGGAGCCGTAGTTGGGAAGGGGATGATGAGTTTAGTGTCGGACCTGTTGCTTTGGTATTTTCAGGGGCAAACTGAAGTGGAGATGCCAACGGCCTGAAGTCAGAGGCTCAGGTTCACGAAGTAAATTTGGGAGGTATATTAGTTTTCTACGACTGCTGTAAAAATATTTCTCAAGTTTGGTGGCTTAAAACAACACAGATTTAGTTTCTTAAAGCTCTGGAGGTCAGAAATCTGAAATGGGTCTCACTGAGCTAAAATTAAGGTGTCAGCAAGGGTGGCATTCCTTCTGGATCCTCTAGGGAGATAATCTGTTTCCTTGCCTCTTCCAGTTTCCAGATGCCACCTGCATTCTTTGGCTTTTGGTCCCTTCCTCCATCTTCAAAGTAAATAGTGTAGCACCTTCAAGTATTTCTCTGATTGTTACTCTCAAGTCTTCTTTCACTTATAAGGAGCTTTCTGATCACATTGGGCCCACCTGGAAAATCCACACACCTGCAAAGTTCCATCTGCCATATAAAAGAACAGAATCTCAGGCTCCAGGGATCGGGATGTAGATATCCTTGGGGGGACATTATTCTACCCACCACAGGGGGCACTTGTATAGAGATAATAATTGGATTTACCCTTTTATATACCCAAGGGAATGTGAGTAGAGAGAGAAGCCCCCAGTGTTGAGGAACAAGACTTTCTCTTCTTAATTCTTGGTCATCTTCTTTTCCTGTTCTTTCTTTCCCTTTCTCCTTTCAGTATCGGGGTTAATTCTCTGTATTTTCCTTTCCTTTCTTCTAACTACTCTCCGGTGTCTTATCAACTGAGGCTTCAACTCTGCTGGCATTTCTCAAGATAAAAAGAGAGTAATTATATTTCCTTATTAATTCTTAGCTATAGCCTTGCAAAGCACTGGAATTTCTGTAAAAAAGCCGAAGAAGCCCTGATTTTCATCCACTAGTCTTAGCATAGTCTTTAGTTGTACATACTTAGATTGAATTCTATAAAATAGCCTTGCAGCTCTACCACCGCTATGTTGCATACACTTCATCCTTTCCTCCATTTAAATAATGAGGAAATAATTTGTGTTTTTGATATTAGGACTAAACCGTTGTGTTATTGACAAAGTCCTAACTGATTTGAAATATGAGAAAGCTTATGCCCTTCTCTGAAATAATTGCCTTAGACCCTGGAGACTCTACCTGGATTTAACTCTTGAAAACGCTTACTGAATGCCAACTTCCTGTTGGGTCCTGTTCTCAATGTGCCACATACTTGATCTGGGAGCAGCGTGCTGTGGGCTGAGACACCACTTAACCCATGACAGCAGGGTATGTGGGTGCTGGAGTCTGCATCCATTCAGTTAACCATTGACTTTATTCTTTGGTAAACACTGGAGTGCCTCTGATGTGCTAGGCACTCTGTTAGACCCTAAGGATAGAATATTGAATAGATCATAGTCCCTAGTAATCAAGATCCTGGGTAATCATGATAGTAATAGTTAGTGGTTGGGGGTGAGTGGAAGAGAATCACGAGAAAATAGGCAACCATGAGAATTGATGTGATGGTACTCGAGTACTGTGGGAACAAATGTAAGAGGAACCCAATCCAGATGTGGGGTTTTGGGGAAGGCTTCCTAGAGAAGATGTTATTTAAGTGGTGTCCTGAAAGACCAGTAAGAATTATTCAGGCAAATACAGAGACGGTGAGAGGACATTATGATCTTTCCTGGGAGAAGCGCGACCAGGTACAAAAGATGAGGCAAAGGAGAGCAGAGTTGAAATCCTTACTCAACTCCTTTCTGGGTATTCTTAAGAAATTACTTAAACTGTTTTTTTTTTTTTTTTTCCCTTTTTTGTCTTTTTTCGTGACTGGTAATGGGATCGCAACCCTCAGTGTTGCTCCCATACCGGGGCCGGCAATGGGATCGCAACCTTCGGTGTCGCGCCCGCACCACGCTCAACCAGTGAGCGGACCAGTCTCTATATGGGATCCGAACCCTCGGCGGGAGCACCGCCGCACTCCCAAGGGCCACACTCTACCAAGTGCGCCACCGGGCTGGCCCAGAAATTACTTTAACTGTTCAAGTCTAAATTCCTTCATCTGTAAAATGAGCCTATTAATATCTCAAGGAATTGTTGAGGAAATTGTAGAGTTATGATAATGTGTTTCTTTTTTGACTTTTTTTCATTAGTTATACAGTAATTTAACCAGCGATTGTCTCCTCTCCACAAAATAATTAAACACAAAATAACAAAAATAAAATCCCAGCCTGAATGTGCTCTAGATGTCTTAGCCTGAATCAGGGTTACCTGTTCTGGCAGCATCAATATACTTCAGATTATTAAATCATTAACAATTATTTAAACTTGTCAATTACAGTTAAATAGTGCTCATCTTCAGCCTATATTATTATTATCCATTTCTACAAAAGATTTATCTTTTATTTTTCAAGACACTTTGACAAATTGGATGAACACATACCCATAGGACTTAAAATAGACCAATCATGGACCTAAAAAATAGTATGTGTTTTCTTTGATTGCTGTGATGAATTTTTATAGAAAGCTTTTCTCCCAGGGAAATCCTGAGTTTCTTAAGCTGGAGATTCTCTTCTGATACTGGCAGCAGTTGGGGACAGCAGGCATGACTAAGTGCTAGTGAGAAGCATTATTTTAAGTGAGGACAGTTTAATCATGCTGACTGATGAACACATCCTGCAATTTAGAACAATCTGTCCTTTCTATGCAAGTCTGCATTATCATCATTTGTCATTGCTCTTGTGAATGTTAGGGACATAGGGATGCTGGGCACTGCCTATTTTGGGGGGCAGTGTTTATAAAAATTATTTATTGTTCAACAGTTAAATAGGCATCCCAAATTCATAGAAAATGGAGAGAAAGAGACATAGTCTAGACAGTCATGAACTATCATTGAAGGGGTTAAGAACAAGGACTTTAATGTCTGTTTAAATTTAAACCCGACTAGATAGTCCTAAAAAATTATCACTATCGTTATGCCTCAGTTTTCTTATCTGTAAAATGGGAATATGAACAGTACTTTCTTCAAAGTGTACTTAAAGGAATTAAATAATCCACTACAAGTAATTACATCTGATATAGTGCTCCATGAGAGAGAACTATTATCAGGTATCATTATTAAAGCCTTTGTTCTTCTTTTAAAGGTTAGTTCATGTTTTATGATTGAAAGGCATTTTGACAGTAAAAGAGAGCAAAAAAAAAAAAAAAAAAAAAAAAACCTGTTAAGTATGTGGGAATAATATCCGAGCTGAATGTAGAGTCAAGAGATAGGAGGGAATAAAAAAACCCTGGAAATCCTTTCCAATGAGAAAATCAAAGGAAAGCAGCCAGATGTGGTCCAGAGTGGGAAGGACATGAGACCCGGGATCTCAGGTGTTAATTTTTGCAGGCTGGTTTAGTATCATGCATACCTAGGTGCTGTGTAAATTGTTTGGATAATTATAAAGGTAGTGGGATGTCAGTAAATGGAGGCAAGGAAGGTCCAAGTTGGAGTGATATGATTGTGAAAGTGAGCCCCGAAAGATTTTTTGAAGCTGTTGCCATTTGAATATGACTTTATCCTAATAAGCTAATTAAATCTGAAAGTGTAAAAGTGAGTCTGAACTTGGACTTATCTTTGATTCTTGTCTAATTTTTAAAAAACATGCACAGCACTTTCAGTTTCTCTCTCTTGAGATATATTTCCCAGCTAGGACACTTCAGAATAGATTGCTCAGGCTACCTCCATTAACATGGCAATTCTTCCCATTGCAGGTGCAGGCTTGATCTATACACCTCTGAATTAATGGAGACTCTCTCCCAGTCATACAGGCAATGTGCTAAGTGGTCTTCTTCTCTCCCTCTGCTCTGCAGAGGGCACTGCTCAATGCTTGTGAGTAGGCATGCTTAATTAAGTAAGGGTCCTTACTTTTAATAACATTCTATTTTTAATTTTGAGCTGTTCTGAATTCTAAGGACAAGTCCGCTCTTGAAAGGACCTGGACAGCGGGCCAGAAATGTTTTCTGGTGAATTTATTAGACATTTCTTAGGCTGATAGCAATTTGTTTTGTAAATCAGGAGAAATTGAACAATTACCTAGGAGTACCCTGAGCAAGTATCACATTGGGTCTGAACAGATTGCTGTTTTTTATTTTGTTCTGTTTTGTGCTTCATATTACCTTCATGCCTTTAAGAGTTTGCCTGGCTGTAAAAGAGGGAATATAAACATGAATCTGTGCAACAATATGCTTCATGACCCAGATCAAAGGCGCTCTGGCTTTCCCCGAATAAAGGTTTCATGACAAGCCATTGCAGGAAATACTTCAGGGCTTTATAAGCCTAATTAGAATTGCATTAACTTAATCATAAATTACCCCTGGCTCAGGTTGGCTTGTTACCTTTTCCCTCTCAGTTCGGATTTTGACCCTTGGGTTTCCTGTTTAATGTAGCAGCTGCTGAGATCCTATGTGAAGGATAGGCTTGAAATGCATGTAGTCAAGGGACTACCTTTCTCAGTCTGTTTGAAGTGCACCTGGAAATTGCAGGCTTAGCAGGAAAAGCAGCAGCGCCCATGCCAGCAGACACTGCAGCTTGAAGTGTTAAATGGGCGGCACTCCACAGGGACGTGGAGACATTCTGCCTCTGCACCAAGGGTGCTTTTGTCTGGGAAATAAAAATCAGATCTCATTTAAAAAGACTGCATGTGGTTTCTTCTTCCTAATCTAAGTTTTAAGATTCACTTAAAATTAAAATCAGGCAACAGATAAAAATCAAAAGTTTCTAATGTCACACATAAACTTACCCGTTTATAAAAATGGAGGAATACTGAGTCAGGGACATCTGGAATGTTGTCCAATAGCTGTGAAAATTACGTGTTGCTCAAAGCTGTAAATGCTGTATCACTTAAGATGATCTGCTGGCTGTTCTAACTATGACAGTTCAAGGCACATTGTAAATTCACCTGAATCTAACTTATGTGAATGTAAACACTAACATGAGAAGAATTACTACAACCATTAGTGGTGTATGATATCTGCATGGGTACCAAGAAGTTGGCTGATTGTTGGTGCAATGCCAGGCTTTTTTTCCAATATAAGTGTTCTTTCAAATTGCAAAATTGCTTGAGGGACAATTAATAAATGACTTTTTTATAAATTAAAAGTTGTCTTTCTTTTTTCCTATGTGGATAGATAATTGTGCATTTTAAATTATTCAGGATTTTAATTGACAAGATGTATGGCATCTTACCTTGTACGGTTTGATCTAGTTTTTTGGTGCTGCCAACTAGAGTTAACTCTCTCTGATAACAGTTGTAAAATTGCCCTTATATCTATCTATGCATAGCTTAAAGAAAAAAAAGTTTCTTTTTAAGTTGGTGTGAGTAACTGGAGTCCTTCAAAAATTTTTGTTTCCTTTTAGTGTTCATATTTTGATGACCTCAGTAAAAATTCTAATTGCACTTAATTTATGCCTCTTTACCCATCTGGAAAATATGACCTTAGATCAAGAGTTCCTAAGCTATTTAATTTCTCTAGCTCTTGAAGGAACAGTCCATCAACTTTTACTATTCTCTGATGAGGTTATGGGAATGGATTCTTTAAAATTGAAGATTTTCAAAGAAATCTTTAAACTTTTTGAAAACATACAGCTTATTTTGACTTTGGAAGACCTGAGGGAAATCTTGTTGAAATCTAGATGCCTAACCCAAGCCAGGATGGTGATAGCTACCTGGCCATCTCTGAAGTGCTTTACTTTTTAGGGCGATATAATTTCCTGCTCATGGTAGGAGAGAGAGTCTATCACGTCCATTCTCATGGGTTCTGCGATCACTTCTTGTTGCAATTGCACCAAACCAGCACTATAATTCAGAATCACGCTCCTACTCTCTCTCCTTCAGCAAAATCATGCTGATAAATCTAGCTAAACCCAAAGGTCAGAAACATTCCTCTTTGTATAATTTAAGCATAGCTAGGGAAGAAGGACAAAGAGCTGGGGGCCTCAGACAAAGAAAAAGAATAGTAAGGTAACTGGCATTCCAAATACACTGAGACCAGGCCAGAATTGATCTTTCAGTCAAACATTCAAATCCCCAATTTATACTGAGTGCCTACTCCACACAAAGTACTATGTGAGGTATTGCATTTTCAGGAAAAATTGTGAAAGACTGAAATGGGCCCAAAGACAGACAGAGAGAGAGAGAGAGAGAGAGAGAGAGAGAGAGAAAGAATGAATCTGTGAATCTGTCCTGGTTACCTTGACCTTCTGGGATATCTCCGATTTTCAGTTTTTTAGCTATTTTATAGCTAAGTCATAGAAAACTGATAACAATGCCAATGATTCTTGTCCATAGAAATGTAAATTAATTGTATCTGGTGGAATTAAATTGATTATAGCTCTGTGAACAATCCAATTTGGCATCTAGTTGTAAATTTATTTCAGAATTCCTTATCTGATTTTATGTGTGATACTTTAAACTTTCTGTGAACAGGTTGTAACATCTTACTAGTCCCTTATTAGTTATTGAGTTAAATGAAATCTTTGACATGTGTTCATTTTACATTTGTATAAGGGTCATGATTATACCCTCTTTTAGACATTCTCTTTAACACTTTGACAATTAAAGAATATGGCTCATACTTGCTCTTAAATTGTTTGCTTTTTTTTTTTGTCTTTTTCCGTGTCCAGCAACGGATCGCAACCCTCAGTGTTGCCCCCGTACCGGACCAGGGACCGGCAACGGGATCGCAACCCTTGGCGTTGCTCCCGCGCCTCGCTCAGCCAGTGAGCGGGAACCGGTCTGTATGTGGGATCCGAACCCTCGGGCGGGAGCGCCGCCGCGCTTCCCAAGCAGCGCACTATCCAGTGCGCCACCAGGCCGGCCCAAATTGTTTGCTTTTTAACTGGGGAGATGACATATAACTACAAGGTGACATGCAATACTGAGCTCTCTTAGTCAATAAGGTTGGTGTTATAAATATTTTCAGGGGGGATGGATTGTACTGATTAATAACTATTGCACTTACTATTCTTTCATTTCCTTGAACTAGTTGATTACTTGCAAGTGAGGAAATTCATGTGAAGAGGTAATAGAGTAAAGTTCTAGGCTACTATAGCCACAGGGATTTTTTTTTTGCTTGTTTGTTTTTTGTTTTAATTTTTATTGAATCAAAATTGATTATACATATTTTTGGGGTTCAACATTGAGATATGTTGATCAAATCAATATTACTAGCACATATATTGTTACAAATCATAATTATTCTTTATGCCCCTTGTCCAATCTCTTCCCATCCCCCTTTCCCTCCCCTTTCCCCCCTCTAATTACCCTGGATTTTTTCTCTCCATCTGAAAGAATAACCTGTGATCAGGTCCCCCAATATTATCAGAGAGCAGATGCTTCTTCTGTCACTCTGAAATGGGCTCTGTGGGGAGAGATGTCCTCTTCTTTTCATTATCTCTGCTGGTGACTCTCCTTGTGTCAATGCATTCCAGTGACTGGCAGACCATCTGCATGGTGGTTGTGGCATCTAGCCACTTTTGTGGAGCCATGGTTATTGTGGTGGCTGTGGTGGGCCATCCACACAGAGGTGATGTTTTTGGCATGCTCCTTTGTGCTGGCAGTGTGCCTTGTTGTGGGGAGTGTCTGGTCTCTGGCTCCAAGCCTCAGGTTCCCAGGCAGACCCTGAGGTGCTAGCATGGTATGCCTGGTTATGAGAGGGATCCCAGCCACAGGGATTTTTAAAAACCACTCTTTGATAAGACTTTTTTCCATTATCAGAATAATAATTTTACTGTTATTTGGAAAATAGGAAATCACAGAAAATAACAAAATGTGGAAACCATGGAAAAGTAGAGGAAATAAAAACAATAACCACAGCTCTACTAAGCAATGCGAACATTTTGGTATATTATCATCCAGATTTTCTGTGCTTAGTTTTGTTGTTGTTTTAGTTTTGTTCAGTTTGGTTTGTTTCTCTTGCACAGAGTACATAGGCTGAATAATGGCCCCCCAAAGGTATTCACATCCTAATACTAATCCATGGAACCCATGAATATGTGAGGTTACATGACAAAGGGGAATTAAGGCTGCTGATGGAATTAAGGTTGCTAATCAGCTAACCTTAAAACAGGTAGATTATCCTGGAATATTCAGGTAGGCCCACTATAATTACAAATATTCTTAAAAGGGAGAAAGGGAAGCAGAAAAGGGAGAATCAGACAGATGGAGTCATGGGAAGAACTCATTTTATTGCTGGAGAAGAGGGCCAGGAGCAAAGAAACGTAGGCAGCCTTAAATGCTGGAAAAAGCAAGGAATTGGATTCTCCAGTAGAGCATCCAGGAGGAATGCAGGGCTGCTGACATCTTAATTTTAGCCCACTGAGATGCATTTAGACCTCTGACCTCCACAACTGGAAATAATAAATTTGCATTTTTTTGAGCCACTAAGCTGGTGGCAATGTTTTTTTTTTTTTTTACAGCAGCAATAGGAAACTAATACAGTTCACAGCACAGATAATTTTAATCTATAAAATTATATCATATGTATCTACATGTTATTTTAATCTTTTGCAAATGTAACTTGTAACAGATGCATAATTGCTTACTTAATCACTTTTATTATTAGCTATTTGGAATATTTCTATTTTTTTCCATCAAAATGATACTCCTATAATATCTTTGGGCATAAAGCTTTTTGTATATTTTACATTATTTCTCTAGGATAGAGTAACAAAGAAAGAATTACTGTGTCAAAGGTAGAAGCATTTTTACGGCAAAAGTGTTGTGAGGAAGAGAAGAAATGTTATAGAATTCATATTTCTGAACCAAGAGGGATATATTTTCAGCTTTTACCAAACCCATTCAAAAGAGCCAAGCAAATAATCCTTCCTGCCTCCTTTCCTACCTTCCTTAGTTTCCCAGTGTGAATTAACCCCAAAAGAAGAATGAGGCAAATTCCAAAGATCTTGGGTGAAAAGTCTTGTAGACTTAGGTACAGAAAGCTGCAGAATGATGTCATTACCTCAGCAATAAGGTAACTGGCTAAAGTTCAGAATTCAGCAGAGCTCATAGGAGAAAAACAATCTTCAAATACACTTAGAGTGATAGTTTTATACAATTAGGACTTATACAAGACATCTTGTGTGATGACCATCTTGGGATGGGGTCTCAGAGGTGATCAAATGGAGTGGTCCATGCCATGGCAGGATCCTAAAGGAGTCAGATTGGGCTGCCCTCTCCGAGTTGGCAGGACAGCCAGAGGGAGAGCTGCTGGCAAGGCTGCAGCTACGAGCACTTGCTACAACCGTAAGGGTTCCTGCCTTGGCTTTGTGGCTTTTGCCCTCTCTTTCAATATTTTGGTTAACATGGCAGTTCTCTGAATTCCCAAAAGATTATAAAAATAACACAAGTGATTATGCGGTCATTGAACTAAACATTCCCACAGAGGATCCGAGTAAATTGGACAATTTAAAATTATCCACTTATGATAAATTGACCACACCAACATATGTTCCAAAAGCACTGCTCATGACTAAATATGAGCTGCAGCCTAAACACGTGAAGTTATATATGGGATACAG
>NW_007728773.1:180185-198125 GCF_000696425.1 Galeopterus variegatus | reverse complement strand
ACACACACACACACACACACACACACAAAACTGGGGGGGGGGGAAGAAGATATAACAATGACAATTTCTTTGAAGGTGTTACAACAAGCAAACGGAAAGGACATTTTTGGGTGGGAGGGGGGAGAGGGAGGAGGGAGGGAGGTTTCGGTGAAGGGTCATAATAATCAACCACATTGTATATTGACAAAATTAAAAAAAAAATTATCCCCTTATGATAAATTGACAACACCAACATATGTTCCAAAAGCACCGCTCATGACTAAATATGAGCTGCAGCCTAAACACGTGAAGTTATATATGGGATACAAAATGGGGAAAGGAAAAATTTGGTATCTCCCTAGGGGTTGTCCAAAATATGATGTAAGTTGGCAAACATCATTTACTGGAGATTATATTAATGGCAAGAGAATGGTTGGTATTAATGGGAAATTGTATGATTGGGACAAATTAAGTATATGGGAATGAAACCGTAGAGTTCCCTTTACTTGCTGGTGTCCAGTTTTAAATACATCATTAAGAATTAGATATTGGGATAAAAATATATGCTGTAAAATTATTAAACCTACAAAATTAGACCTAAGAGGTAAATGTAACTGGTTTTGTAAGGGATAGTGCTGTGCACAATGACACTTTGACATTTAGATCAAGATTACAGGGCCACAGCCAATGCATAACCTTAAAATGTGCATGATAATGCTGCTCAAATATCCACTGTTCTTTTTACATTTGCCTCCCACCCTGTTAACAGGGTGGATATTAACCACAGCTTGCTAACAGAAAAAGGTCACAAGATAACTTCAAGACAATGACTGGATGGCCAATCTGATAACCTGATTCCAGGAAAAAGAAGCACGAGTTCATCACCTAAGACGAGCTGACCTCTAAATAAGTTTCCTCCCTGCTTTTTGGACTATTGATTTAAGCTTGCTGATACAATAAAAATAATACCCAAAACCCCCTGCAGAGAAAAATCTAAATAAAAGGCATCGTCTCACGCTCTATTGGGCTCCAGCTGCAACATGCTGACAACCCGCAGAGAGAGAACGTGCATATTGATGCACTGAGGTCTCTGTCTGTGTTTGTTATTTTCGCCCACCCTCCCTCTCCCTTTTCAGGTACCCACCCCTCACTGAAGCTGGACTTCAGCAATCAACACCCTATTCAGAATATAAGAACCAATTTTGAGGATGGACAGGAGGTGCTTCGTTTGGTTCCATGGTTCAAGTGTTTGCTAATTTCTTATAAGGGAGAAGTTAAAATAAATGTTAGAACTATCTATTTCATTTTTAATATGTTATTTGGACAGGAGGTGCTTCGTTTGGTTCCATGGTTCAAGTGTTTGCTAATTTCTTATAAGGGAGGAGTTAAAATAAATGTTAGAACTATCTATTTCATTTTTAATATGTTATCTATAGTCAGCTGCCTGTTAACCCACCTATAATTCTTACTTTATAGGCAGATTCAGCGATTCCCAATAAATCTTTTTGTTATCTTCAAAGTGTTATAATAATGAACCTCTCCAGGTATTTTTATATCTAGACATCTGACAAAATTGACTCACTTGACAATTGCAGCCAGAGTTCTTGTATCTGGAGTGAATTCCCAATAAATCTTTTTGTTATCTTCAAAGTGTTATAATAATGAACCTCTCCAGGTATTTCTATATCTAGACATCTGACAAAATTGACTCACTTGACAATTGCAGCCAGAGTTCTTGTATCTGGAGTGAGCAGACCAGATAAATAATGCCTTCTGCCCCTCTTTTCACCCATGTTCATATTAAATATTGCCTTTATCTGGGTGTGCTGCACAATACACTGTTACATCTCGAACTTTGTACTTTCTGAGGCTGGTCCTTAAAGAAAGGTAAAATGATGTAACCAGCTGAAAAAAAAAATGTGAAGTATCTCAATCAGCTATTTCCTGAATCCCCTCGATAAATAGCAGAAGGGAAGTTTTAAACTTTTAAGCCAATCTTAGTGAAATGAAGAAGTGAAATGATTCTTAGATATGCAGGAAAAAGTGAAACTGGGGAAAAGGATTAAATTCAAAGGTCCAAGCATACTGTTAATTATTGTATTTTAATTTTTCCATTTATTTAAAGTTCTCAGCCACCACTTCATTATCTCTTTAACTTCTTTTATGGATAATTTAATTTAGTTTGCCATGAGAAGAAGGTGGATCAGGACAATTTGGGCTGTTTATCAGGGGGAGTTTATGGGCTGGGAAGTGACCCCATGGGAGACATACCCCCAAGAATGATGCTCACTGCTAAACAGCAAAAAGACAGCCTTGTGGAAAATGTGTCATTCTAGGTTAGAGTTAGATCTTAACTCTGCTGTGAATTGGTATAAAATTAGAAAAGGAAAGCATTAAGTGTTGACCTAGAAAGACTGAAGAAAGGTTATAATTTCAGTAGAGTACATTTTTTGAATGGAGTAAGTTTTCTATGGGACTACAAGGAGGACGAGGACTATTACAGATATTTATTTAAACTGCTGGGAGTAATAAGGAAGAATACTGAATAAAATGGCATCAATTGCTCAGGAGTTAGCCAGCAGTAGTTCTGTTTTATTTTCTCAGGGTAAAGACATTTGCTTAGAATGAAATGGATTTCTAAATAATCACTTTCATTCTAAATGAGTCTACCTAGGAAGAAAAAGCTATTAAGCCATCAATGTCCTCCTCCCGTACTGCCCCCTTCCTCATCTAGGTATTTGAATAAAATGTTTGCAAACCAAGGACCTCATTTTCAAGGGAACCCTGTAAGTTAACAACCTCGCCTATGGAACCTCAGTTTGCAAACATATTCCAAATATTTACCTAAAACATGTAAGTTCCTAAAATATCAATTGTTTGGAGATAAAATTTTGAGGACCATTATGCTATGTAAAAAAGTATATTATAAGGCCACTTTGGAGATGTGAATTTGCAAGAAATAGTATCTGAATTTGTAGTTGTTTAAACATTCAATTGTGTTAATAAATTAAGTATTCTAATTCTGCATTCTTGATTTGCATATGTAAATTTAGTATATTCTACTTGTAGTATTGTTTAGATAATTAGAGACTTGGATTTTGAGCTCAAAAATCAAAGCTTTCAAAGGCATATTTGGCTGAGAAAAGATGAACAACTTTTTTCATCTTTGGTTTTTTTGAGTTATGAGAAAAGGAAAGTTTTTTTGGTCATCTTAAGTTATATTGTTGCCAACCTCTTAGAGAGAAATGGCAGATTGTGTGTGGAAATTAATGAGTCAAGGAGAAAAAAATAAATGGTGATAAAAACTAAGGAGAGTAAGATTAATGTGGAAAGATGCCAAACAGTACATAGGTACCAAACACTTATCTACTAGGAAGATTCAGGGGCCTTTGTATTACAGAGGAGGCTTAGGTCAAGGTTGATCGATTCATTGATTTATTCAGTAAAAATCTATTGAGAACCTAATAGGTAGCAGGCAATCTTCTAGTGACTCAGGAGTGAACAAAATAGTTGAAACTCGGGCCCAGTGGGGATGACCCAGAGAAAGAATCATTAAATGGTCTGGAGACCAGAAGAATACATTTATAGCATGAGAGAAACACATTTTTCAGTTTCTACCTCATTGGCTTCCTATTAACCAAAGAAGTGTCTGAAAAAGTCTTTTGGTATGTCACATACCTCATAGGTTCCCTGGACTTGCAAGGCAAGAGTTGGGCTGCAGACCATACTCAGAATTGTCCTTCTGAGTATACAATTATCCTTCCGAGAAGCAATCCAGGTCTGGTGCTTCTCAAGCAGTTAGACCATTCATAGTGGTTACAAAGAGTTATTTAGCTTCTGTTAGGTTCCAGGAATGGTGAGGATACAATGATGATGGAATATTCATAGACCTGACCTCAGGGATCTTTGAGGCTAGTGGGAGAGACAGACATTAATTAAATAATCAGAGAAACAAAGATATGATTACAAACTGTGATCAGCAGCACAAGGTAAGAGCCCAGAATGGGTACCTCTCATACTGTGCTGGGATCTGAAGGGGTGAGCAGTTTAGTAGGGGAATGGGAGGGAGAGGCATGTTCCAGAAAGAGTCCAGTTTATGAAATTCCTAGGGCAGGGAGGCCTAAGACCATTATAGTTGGACTACAAAGAGTGTTGGCAAAAATGATAAGATTATAGTCAGAGAAGGTAGATACAATGAGAGAGAATCTTCTTCAGGCCAGCTAGGCTTGTAGGAATTTCCAGGAAGCACAGAGAGAAGCTCTTTGCTTCTAGACTAGAAAGGGGAGCAGGGGCATTAGACAGTTTTTTTCAAGTCAGGCTAACATTAGATAGATTTACTGAATGGGAGAAATCTGTTATAACACTCTAAGTTAAAACAGAGTAGCAGACTATTATGAAATATCAACATATCATTTATAAGTTCATCCACATCTAGTCATTTTCTCTATTTCATGGGCATTAAGGAGTGATATGATAACATATTTCTTACAATCTAGCACAGTGCCTGCCTGGAGTATGTACTAAAAAATTTTGCTGGTAGATTAAGTTCAATTTAATCACAATAATTATTACCCTGTAGTCTACAACTTAATAAAGAGCTTTATGTATGTGATGGTAATCCATGGGTGGGGATGACAGAAGACAGAAGGTGGTCATACCTAAATAATTTACATATGCAGCCCAGAGGCTGGATTGCCCAATTCCTGAAGAAAGAATTTTTTTTTAACCGCTGAAATTTTGGGACAATTCAGAGACATTTCATCATGTTAAAACATGAGACTTTATGATTGTGAGAATTTTGTTTGCATAATCCACCTTCAGAAGGTATATTTTATTTGAGAAAAAACTTTGAACTCATTAAAAGAGGTAATCCTATATGTTCTCATGAGTATTTTGTACTCTAAGGTCATGTCAAGACTAGTATTACTTAATAAATTCATTTCTGGTTTTAGCTGAATAGAAAAATTTTGTTTATCTCATTTGTGTTTAAAACAGCAATTTTCAAATAAGGGTAAATATAAACCTGGAGGTACACAGACTTTGCAGGAGCTACAAAGTCATGGATACCTTTAAGGGAATCAATTATGATTCTCAGCTTGTGCATGTGCTATGGTCTGAATGTTTCCCCTCCAAAATTCAGTGTTGCCAGTGTGATAGGATTAAGAGGTTGGGCCATTAGAGGTGATTAGGGTATGAGGGCTCTTCCCTTGTTAATGGAATTAAGGCCCTTATAAAAGAGGCTTGATGCAGCATTTCACTACCTTGCTCTTCAGCTCTTCTGCAGTGTGAGGACACAACATTCTGTCCCTCTGAAGGGTGCAGCTTCATCCGACGACCAAACCTGCTGATGCCTTTATCTAAGACTTCCCAGCCTCCAGAACTGAGAGAAATAAATGTTTGTTCTTTATACATTGCCCAGCCTCAGGTATTTTGTTGTAGCAGCACAAACATACTAAGATAATATGTATGCTTTCCTATAGCTAATTTGCTAGAGAGACGGCTTGGTGAGCCCGTTTTCCTTTATTCACAGCCACTCTCCTTTATTCTTTGTAAGAAAATCATGTCTCTCACCCATGTCTAATCTTACCATGCTGTACAGTGATGGTATTTGAGACCGCGTGACTCCTGTGAAAGCAAAGCAGAGAAATCTTTGGTAAGAATTACTGAAGCATGATTCATCTGATTTTCAGATCATTCCAGCAACAAACTCATGTCTTTCTGTCTCAGTCTATCTAACAACAAATTTGAATTTATAGGTAAGGAAGTAGAAGATGTAATTTAACATGTTTATTTAAAATAAACAAAGAAGCCAGACATTTTACATTAAGTAAGCCTGATTTGGTTGATTGGTTTGACAGTGAAGACAAGCTTTCCCAATTCTATGATAGACATTTTCTATAAATTTAATGAATGAAATTTTTACCTCCAAGGTTTTGACAAATACATGTTTAAACCACGTATCAATATGAAATATGTTGGTAAATACATTCTCTGCAATAATTCAAACTTACAGTAAAAAAGTGTTGAACATTTAACTTAAAAATGAGAAGGAATACATAGTTTCTCAAAAGGCCATGGATTTAAAATATCAGCTGATGGGAATAAGAGAAAGTGTGGTAGCCCAGTAAATGAAAGGAGTCTTCCAAATCTCTCACTAGGTAAATGCTTTAGTACTAATTAAATAATTTGAACATTAAGGAAAAAGGTTTCCTGGGGAAAGATTGTGTGTGTGTGTGTGTGCGCGTGTGTGTGTATTTCCTACAATTCTTCTGAGGACAAATGATGAATTTCTTTAATTTTTTCACTGATACTCTATTCTTCTTTTGTGGGAACATAGCTATCTTGTTCAGCAAGGTTGTCTTCCAGGGGTTGAGAAGCAAATCTGTCATTCCAATTTTTAAACATTTTCTGGAGTCAGGACCAAGAGAAAACCATGTTTTGACTCCAGATTTATTATTCAAAGATCTATTTTCTCACTATAAAAGTTATGTGTGTTGTAGAAATTTTTGAAAATATCAAAAAGCATAAGGAAAACAAAACCACCATTGCATTACCATTTAGTTGTATATCTTTCTACTCAGTTTTCTATGAATATACAAATTCTGTATAGAAATCACTTTCTTCTTTCTTTTTCAACATTGGGATCTACTGTAACAATTTGTAACTACTTTTAATTTTTTCAACACATCCTGATTGTTTTAACATTTCATTAAGTGTTACTCTACAGCATCATTTCTAATGATTGAATAGCATTCCATCAGAAGGAGGTACCATAATTAATTAACTGTACATTTCTCTGACTTGAGCAAATGTAGGGATCCTTTTTGGAGGAAAAATGAATTCTTATGCTCCCGCCAGGGTTGACTCGTATTATTTTTAATACGTTGTTATTTATATAGAAATATAACATTATGATAAATTCTTTACGATGCTAACAACTATAAAACCAACACAAATTTACATTTACACTTAGATATAAAATCAATATAATTAAAATGCTAGTGGTCACTTAAAATGATAGTAGATGTCTAAGAGTAGGATGATAAACGTCTCATATTTTCTTTCTTGGCACGATTCATTTAATTTTGAGCCTGTGGACCATCATTTGAGTCATCTTGAATATCATCATCATTATTTTTTCTTCTAATAATAAAATTATTTTAAACCAGTGATCTATTATTTTCATGGGACAATCAATTTAACGATGTACCTCAAAATATAGTAAATATTTAACATTTACCAACAAAAGTTTAAATGCAATATCTTTACTACTAAACTTATTTTTGTTAGATACAAAGATAGCTACTCACAGTGTGAATATGACATTGACAGCTATTTGCCAAGTGGTAGCTTGGTCCTCCCACAACTGCTGTGATCTCTTTAGCCTTAGAGCACTCCAGGAGGTTAGCCTTTCGTTGGCACTAATGTGACTATAAACACAAATGGGCATCAAAATTATAGCATGACTATTGTAAGATGGTCTACCAGATGGTCCCGAATATCTTTACATTGATATATTTTAGATTATCATCAAAATAAAAATACTGGATTCAAAAAAACTTCTTTTATAATTTAAACTCTCAAGTATAAGTCTTTTGGAGCTTTAAACTGACCAAATTCTCTATTTCTTGAAAACTGGTGTGTTAGTTTCCTATTCCTGTTGTAACAAATTACCACAAACTTAATGGCTTATAACAACAAAACAAGGGCTCATATAAACCTAGAGATACAGACTGGAGGTCAGAGGTCCAGAAGTCAAAGTGTCAGCATAGCTATGGTCCTTTTGGAGACCCTAGGGCGAAAACCTGTTTCCCTCTCCAGCTTCTGGAGGCCACCTGCATTCTTTGGCTTATGGGCCCTTCCTCCATCTTCATGGATGGAGAGCATCACTCCAACCTCTGTTTCCATTCTCCCATCACCTTCTATGACTTCTTTTTAAGATTGAAACATAATCCATTATGCATATTTGTGGGGTACAGAGTTGACTACCAGTATTTGTGTACAGTATGTGATGATCAAATCAAGATAGTCGACATATTCGTCATTACAGAACATATTCATTCTTTGTGTCCATCAGCATTTTGCCTTCCTCTTATAAGAACTCTTGTGATCCCACTGGGCCCACCCAGCTAGTCTAGGATAATCGCCCCAGCTCAAGATCCTTAAGTTAATCACATCTGCAAAGTCCTTTTTATTATGTAAGGTAACATACTCACAGTTCTAGGGATAAGGACAAAGAATCTTTGGGGAGGCCATTGTTCAGTCTACCAGATCCAAATACTAAACACTTCCCTTATTATAAATAAGGCTGTGATGTTGTATGTTGTTGTATCCACCAACCATGATTATTCTTTTAGGGTAAATTTCTAGTGCTGGAGAGTATAAACAACAGGACATGTGCACATTTTAAGAAATAATTTTTAATAAGCAGTGTCAAATTACCCTCTGGAAGAGTTTCTCCAAATTACTCTCCTGGCAGTAGTGCATACAGTACCTTTTCTTGTCCCTTGACTACATTGGGTATTACTATTTGTTAAAAATTCTTTGCTATTTGATATGAAGAAAAAACATCATTGTTATTTTATTTTAGGGCAATTTGGTGTTAGTTATTTTGGTGACATTGAACATTTGAAAGTGCATTCATTGGTCATTTGTACAAACAAAAACAATTTAAATGGAAATTTTATTCAAGGCTCTATTGCTCTTTGGGGGTTTACTTTATTATGCAGAAATCACCTGCCCTGTAAGTGATATGTTTGTGAAATTACAGCATCAGGAGGAAAATGTAGAATGCCTTTGAACTAAAGTTCACACCCCAGAATGTTTAGGAGAGTGAGCTAGTTGTTTAGATAGATTCAAGGATGACACTGCACAAGAGGAAATTAATTCAGCCTAGTATGTTTTGTGTGAAGAGTCGTTATGCCTTTCTGATGGGGAAAGCTTGGTCAGTCATAGATGTGGGGCAGAGCTAGACTGTGTCACTTGTTTGTGCCATGCCAGGCTTGTTGTCTTTTCTCCAGGGGAAACACGTTGTGATGTGTTCACATTATTGCGAAATAAGAACTAGGAATTTTGTCTGAGAGCAATTGTTATCTAAGTATGGTCATGAAAATATGAATGGCCAAAAAACTTTCTAAATAAATAAAAGTTGAATGATTTTTGTAAATTGGTTTATAACACAACTATTACATATTCCTTGAGTAAAAATTTACGTTGTAAGTAATCAAAAGAAAAAACAAAAACCAAGCCATGGTGAAGAAGAAACATTTTCTAAAGTCTTCACTATCCCCAGAATGGTTAAGAAATCAGAGAACTGCAGTGTTAGTAACAGAGAGTCTAAAATGGTAAGACCAAACACAGAATATAAAATGAGAAGGGTTTTATAGGTGGCTATATTTTATTTGCTTATAAAGACTCTATCCTTTCTCCTTCCAAAGCATCACTTGTTGCTGAGTTAGGGAATTCAGACATAATACAAGGCAAACCCTGAGGAAATCATGCAGAATATTGCTCTCAGAGTTCTGAGAGCCAATGATATCTTTTCTTTCCTTGCTTAATCCCTCTGGGGTTTTGCCTTCCTTGAAGAAGACAAGTGTCTGTGGTTTTCTTCTTTTAAGATCTCCAGGAGGAGGCTGTTTTTAGCTGAGAGCTGCTGCTTTGCCTATCACTGCAGTGCGTGTAGGATGCCTGGTAGAGAAGACAGCTGGGAGGAGGAAGTCGGAAAGTGAATGTGTGTAAGGAGAGAGCTCAGGAATAAAAGGACAATGTGCTAGGACGTGGACATGTGCACCCAGCGAGTGCAGCTTTCAAGCACAGTACAACAGAGCAGTGCCTTTGGCCATGTCTAGCCTCTTGGGCTCTTTCATTTGTTTGGTATTCTAGGAAGAGCTGATTTATGTGTACCATTTCAATGATATTGGGAGGTTAAAAATATGTTTCCTTGTGCATAGTAATTAACATCAGGCTCTGCAGAATGGAATATTCCAGGACTTAGAAGATGCTAGGCATTTTATGGGCTGCAGCCAGCAGATGGTGGTAGCGTACCACAAAAAAGCAAACAAAGTGGGCTTGGTGAAGCTGGGAGGTTCAGTTTTGTTTCACTTTGTTATTTAAGCTTGACAACACCCATCTATATATCCTATGGGTGCACAGTATTTGAGCCCGGTCTGATCTTAAACTTGTTTTATGATGATATCATTATTTTTTACTGCTACAAATTAACTGTTGGTTTCAATCTACCATGTGTTTCAGTTGCCTTCGGGGATCATCTTGTCAGTTCCACAGCTTTTCAGTTTTATGGCTGAGATCAAGAGTGATTCCTTAAAGGAAAATGGGAAACACAGTGAAATGTGGGAAAGTGGATGTGAATTCTGCTACGTGGCCGATGTCGTAGGTGTGCAGGAAAGACAGATAAGGGCCAACCATGACGACCCCAATTCAGGTTGAAATTTGACTGTCTTGACATTTACTCAGGTACAATCATTTATCTAGGTATTGATAGTGACCTACTATCAATAGACTGAAATGGGCCTGGGTGAGTTCTGATATTATAGAGTTTTGTTCAAATGTGCGAGAATGTAAAGAGGGGCTTGTGAGCATACTAATACTTGCAGATCCACAGGAAATTCTTTCACTAGGACATAAAGCATCACACAAAGTCATTTATTAATTCTTCCTTGCATTTAATGCTTGAGTGCCTACTGGGTGCTTGTCCTTGTTCCAGGTGCTAGAAAGTCCTTGCAAACTTATTAGGCAGAAACTCCTGTTTGCCACCTAATCTTTTCTTGAAGTATAAGGGCAAAAAGAGATTAAGATCCTCTTTATAGAGTTGGCAGAGCACCACTGATTGATTATAAATACGAAGGAGAAGGGGGTCATATTCTGGCTTGCCCCAGTCAAAGATTTCCATCAGCAACACACTGTTGTAAATATGTCTCTGAATTCTGCTACCACCCTGCACACTGTCCAATGTTCTGAGAGACAGGGAGAAATCTCAAAGTCAGTAAAAAAGGCCAGGCTGTTCTTCAAATGTTGGATGGACAGAGTAAGCATGGTTTCAAGCTCCCCGCCAAATTATCAGCAATCTACAGAATGGTTGTTACTCTAGCTTCCTAAGAGACGTGATCCCTGCTCCTAGAACTTGCTGGTTTTCATCAGAATTGAATAAAAATGTCTGCCGTATAGTCTGCCCAATATGAGGCAGGCCTTTTTCAGGTATTATTTTAGTCTTTGTAACACTTCTTCAAGCTGGACATTACTTTACTCTTTTTATATTTGTATATAAGATAACTGAGGCTTAGAGAGGTTGATTAATTTGCCCAGTAAACAGCTGAGCTGGGAATTAAACCATGGTCTGTCCCAGCTCCTCCCACTATGCCGTACTTTCTCTCTTTTGCAGCATTGTTTGCCATAACACTGTTTCATCAGCTAGAACAGGTACGGGAGAGCGATGAAGGCAGCAATCCCAAGATTCGTGCTGAGAGCCTGACATCTGTGAAGGTGTCAGAAGATATAACATACAGGGATCCCGAGGTGTCCCATCATTTGGTCTGCAGAATTTGGAATACTAGGAACAAAATTGGCAGACTTTGCCTTAGGGGTTAGCCCACAGAAATGGGATGGCTTATTCTGAGCAAAGGCTTCAGAGCATCTGACAGAGACTGTGGAGTTACAGGCAGAGAAGCAAAGTGCAGTTAAAATTGCCATACCAGGAAAATCTTTGCTTGAATACAGGTTATAAAGGATGGGTGGTAATGCATTGGTCTTTTCAGCTATACTCCCAGGCAAGGATAACAACATGACCAGCAGCAGCATTTTGAAACACAGACAGCCACTGGTATTTATTTATAGAGTGAAAGTGCACAAGGTGGGATAAATGCACAGAAACACTTTGAACACTAAGCGCAGTGCAAATGGGCCCACTATTGATTCTTAGGGGAAGTGTTCATGTCTGCCCCATGAACAAATATTACTCCTGAGACCACCTTTAACAAAATATTTAGTCTGACCTCTCCAGACTGAATTCACAAGCTCATTTCTCTCCCTTCTACATTTTAGGGCTTTTCACTAAGATGTAAGTAGGCTCTGCAGCAGTCCCAGAAGACTTTCACAAGAAGAGTCTCAGACAATAGAAAATAATCCTGAGTGATTGTGCAGTGGGTTTCCATTGAAAGGCATCATAGAAATGCTATAGGAGAAGAATGATAAATTACAGGACATTAACATAAAGGGACACAAAGGCACATCGGGGTGTAACATCAGCTGGTGTGGCAGATCTGGGAATGCTGGGAATCAGAATTGACAGGCACTGCCTTTTAGGTTTTCACCCCCAACTTGGCTACTTTTCCATAGACTCATGATTAAATTCGTAGTGACTGCGGACACAGCCAAGTGTGGAGAACCACTTAGGGCAGTTTAAGAATCCATTAGAAATCATTAGATCTCTTCTGAGCTAGCCAGAATAATCAGATCTATGTCCAAGTGGAAACTAGCTTAGATTCAGATCTTACCTTTGAAAAGAATTGAGAGGAAATTCTTATGCAAGATTCACTCACAAATGCCTTCTAATGGTTCTTTAAAAACATTCTACTTATCTCCAGTCAAAAATGGCTACATATTTATGCTGTTGAAGGCCATTTTTCAAAATGTGACTTCATTTTAATAGCCTCTGAACTGAGGTTACCCATAGGAAGGTTGGGAATTGAGCAGCCTATGACTACAATATAAAAAATGTTAAAAAAAAATCAAGCTGTGTATTTATTTGATTGCTCAATGTTCTCCGTGCATTATCTGGATTGCCTGTCTATTTCTGTCTGGGTTAGTGTCAGAAGTTTTGAATTGCATATCCCTCCAGGGCAGGACTGATGTCATCCACATCACTTGGAGAGTCCCAGGCTCCGCATCCCATATGCATTTCTTGAGTGCCCATTATGAGACAGAAGTTCTTCACTGGCACAGGGTGCTCTTACATCTGGAAATGGCAGCAAGGACATTTTCCTTCCTGCATAAATATGTGCAGGGAATCAAAGCTTTTTTTTCCCTCCTTTCTTTCTGCAGACTTGCTTTTCCTCTCTCCTGATCCTGTGGAAGGGGATAATCAAGCATGTTGTTTTTTTAATCTTGAGCATTCAATTCAAAACTAAAGCTGAGGTAAATATACATGGCTCAGTGCTAAAGTGCTTGTTGTGTGTGTATGGATGGGGCAGACATTTGGCTGTTTGATCTTTTTTTTTTTTTTTTTTTCTCCTTTTGCTTTAATCTCTGCAGAGTCAGGAAACAAACACAATGCATTGTCCCAATTATCACACCTCCTGCAACCACTGCTGCTCTTTTAGCCTCATGTTCTCCCCCAGCAGCTTGGAGGTGTTTTGACCACCAGCTCTCTTGAGCCTGTAAACCTCACTATACTCACCGCCTATGGAGGTAGTATAGGTCAAATGTGTCCCCCAAAAGTTCATATATTGGAAACTTAATCTTCATTGCAACAGTGTTAAGAGAGTGGAAAATTCAATTGTGGTATTTGAAAAGTGGGGACTTTTAAGAGGTGATTAGATTGTGAGGGCCATGCCCTAGTGAATAGACCAATCTATTCATGGAGTAATGGGTTTATGTTTTTTTAATGGGGGTCATGGGTGTGGTTCTGATGGCTTTATAAGGAGAGTGAGTGTGCAGGTTAGCTCTCTTGCTCAGCTCATTCTTTCCATGTGATACCCTGGTCATCACACAGAAGGTCCTCACCAAATGTTTTCCCTGGACTTTGGACTTCCCAGCCTCCAAAACTGTAAGAAATAAATTTCGTTTCTTAATAAATTACCCAGTTTCAGGTATTCTGTTATAAGCAACAAAAATGGACTAATACAGTAGAGGAGCAGGAACCCACAGGTATCTATCAATCCTGGGAGCCTCATATGTTCACAAATTATCTCTGTGCAAAGGTTCTTGATAT
Source organism: Galeopterus variegatus (assembly GCF_000696425.1). NCBI lineage: Eukaryota > Metazoa > Chordata > Mammalia > Dermoptera > Cynocephalidae > Galeopterus > Galeopterus variegatus. Next base: position 184,201 of record NW_007728773.1, on the reverse strand, counting down.
GGTTGTATGGACATCTGGATATCTATCTACCTTTTGATATAAATCATCTGTATTTGCAGAAATGGTACTGTATTTTCAAACCTTTTAATTACCTATTCTGGACAGTGTTGCCAAAGGTAGGGAATGAAGTATAGTGACAAGCCTGAGGGACAAGGCCTAAGATGCTACTTAATAATTATCTGACTGAAAAAAGTCACTCTTTACAAGTCTCAGTACAAATGACCCTTGAAAAAAGGGGTTTGAATTGTGGGTCCACTTGTACATGGATTTTTTCCAACCAACTATGGATATAAAATACTAGTACAGTATTCACCAGAGGAGGAACCTGCACATGTGGATGAGGGTTCTGCAGAGCCAACTGTGGGACTTGAGTATCCATAGATTCTGGTATATGAAGGTTGTCCTGGAACCAATCCCCTGCAGATACCTAGGGACTACTGTATTTCCATCAGTTAAGGAGGGAGTAATAACACCTTTTCTAGTTTACTTAGTATAAAGGAAGTACAAGTCTTTTAAAATTCCAAAGTGTGTTGCAAGTGCCATGCTAAGGTAATACAATTACGTAAGGAGCTAGCCTTATCTAAATATTCCTTACTTACAATTCCTGCACATAACAGAGCACCACAACACAAGCAACTAGGCAGTAGCAGTCTTGCAGTTAAAACACTGGGTTTTAGAACCAGGTAGACACGGGTTTAAAATCTAGCTCTTCCATTTAGTGACCTTGTCATTTAACATCTTTATTTTCTCATCCATGAAATAAAGCTAATGATTTCACTTTCATGGAGTTTTGATAGGGATTAAGTGAGCTATAGTAAGATAAGGCATCTGCATAGTGTGAATATAAATTGAGCTTGTTAGTTAGGAACCTGTGTACTCTTCTACCACAAAAGGAAATTCCCATTTGCTTTAGGTGATATATTATGCCTTCATTAAAGCTATTAATTCATATGATTTTTTTTAAAAAAATTCATAAACATGCTTAAATTTCACTTGAGAGAAATCTAGTTTCTGCCAACAACTTTTCCCACATTGACCCCTCCCATTGAGGAATGTTGTCTTCCCTAACACTGTCTTCCCTGTGGCATCATCAGCCTTTGTAGTAGCTAATAATTCCACTCTTAGACTCATGTTCTGCCACACACTATTCACCAAAAAGAAGCCCCTGGTATCTTATTGCTGTGCTGCTCCTGCCATGTCAGATAGAGCTGAGTTCAAATCACAAAGCGTCCCAGGGAATGGGCTAGTCAGGGAGGTGTTAAAGTTTACACTTAAGCACATGGACTTTGGAGATAGACCCCTGAATTCAAATCCTAGCCTTGCTTATTATTCATTCAGTGACCTTGAGAAAGTTACTTAATGTTTTAAATCTCCATTTTTTTCTTCTTTAATAAGTGAATAATAGCAATAGCCAACATTTATTTAAGCTCTTTGCATGTGCCAGATTCTGTACTCAATGTTTTACATGTACTAATTCATTTAACTAATTCATTTAATTCAATTCCTGTGAAGTGGGAATTCTTTTCTTTTTCTTTTAAAGTTAAAAATAAAATTGTAGTAACAGCAGTTAAGATGAGATCTACCCTCTTCCCCCCCTCAATTTTATTTATATTTATTTTTGTGGGGTAGAGTATGCTGTTTCAATACATGCATATACTGCACAATAATTCCCTTAGGGTCCATAGCACAGTTTGAAGCCATTAGTCCACCACTTCTCTTTCCTTCACTCTCTTCCCCTCCCAGCCTCTGCTAACCATTATTCTACTCTGCACTTCTATGAGAGACCATGTGGTGTTTGTCTTTCTGTGACTGACTCGTTTCGATTCCTCGCTATTTCTTTTTAGAATGTCGCTTACAAGTTTTTGTGTTATGGTTACCATGAGGCTTACAAAAAACATGTTATAGTTATAACGGATTCTTTTAGACTAATAACAACTTAACTTTGATATCTAAGAAAAAAGAGAGAACCAAGGCCAACGTTTTGGCATCATCCCCCTGCACCACCCCACACCCCCCACTTTTGACAATTTGTTGTTTTAAGTTGCATCTTTTAACATTGCCTATCTCTTACGTGGTTGTTGTATTTGTTTTAGTCTTGTTAGATTTGTTCTTTGGTCTTCGTACTAAGGATGTAAGTGGTTTATTCACTCCCCTTATGACATTGGAGTATTCTGAGGTTGTCTGTAAACTTATTTTTGCTAATTAATGAGTAATTAATGAGTTATGTACCTTTTTTATTTGGGAGAGGAATGATTCTGGTGGCTTTTTAAAAAATTATTTTTATTTATTTATTTATTGAAACATAATTGATTATACTTATCTGTGGGGTAACGTGTTGAATATCAACACCCGTGTGCAATATGTGATGCTCAAATCAGGATAATTAGTATATTCAGCATTATACAACGTAATCATTTTTTGTGGCCCTTTACCAATTTCTCACTAACCCCCCTCCTCCTTTCACACCTATCATAACCTCAGTTCTGTTCTTTCCTTTTGGAAGTTCAATGTGTTATAGTGATTGTTGTATCTTTATTTATTTATTTATTTATTTATTTATTTATTTGCTCCCACTTATGAGTGAGGACACGTGGTATGTCTCTTTCTGTGCTTGGCTTATTTCACTTAACATAATTTTCTCTAAGTTTATCCATGTTGCTGAGAATGGCAGAATTTCGTTCTTTTTTATGGCAGTATAGTATTCCATTATGTATATATACCACTTTTCCTTATCCAGTCATCTATCATTGGACATTTAGGTTGGTTCCAACTCTTGGCTATTGTAAATAGAGCTGTGATAAACATGGGAGTGCTGGTGTCCTTTTGACATGATGATTTCCATTCCTTTAGGTATATACCCAGTAGAGGCATTGCTGGATTGTATGGTAGTTCTATCTATAGTTGTTTGAGGAAACTTTATACTGTTTTCCATAATGGCTACACTAATTTACAGTCCCATCAACAGTGTAGGAGGGTTCTCTTTCTCTGCATCCTCATCAGCATTTATTATTCTCTCTCTTTTTGATAATAGCCAATCTAACTGGGGTGAGATGATAGCTCATCTGGTTTTGATTTGCAATTCTCTGATATTGAGTGATGTTGAGCATTTTTTAATGTGCCTGTTGGTCATTTGTATATCTTCCTTTGAGAAATGCTTATTCAATTCCTTTGCCCATTTTTTTAACCAGGTTACTTGTTTTTTTTCCTATTCAGTTGTTTGAATTCCTTGTGTATTCTGGATATTAATTCCTTGACAGATGCAAAGTTTGCAAATATTTTCTTCTATTCTGTAGAAAGTCTTTTCACTCTGTCAATTGTTTCTTTTGCTGTGCAGAAGCTTTTTAGTTTGATATAATCCCATTTATTTATTTTTTCTTTTGTTGTCTGTGTTTTTCAGGTCTTATTCATAAAGTCTTTGCCCAGTCCTACTTCCTAAAGTGTTTCCCCTCTGTTTCATTTTAGAAGTTTTATAGTTTCACATCTTATACTTATCTTTAATACACTTTGGGTAGGTATATGGCTAGAGGTATGGGTCTAGTTTCACTCTTCTACATATGGATGTTCAGTTTTCCCAGCACCATTTATTGAAGAGGCAGTCTTTTCCCAGTTATGTACCTGTCTTCTACATATGGATGTCCAGTTTTCCCAGCACCATTTATTGAAGAGGCAGTCTTTTCCCAGTTATGTACCTTCAAATGTTTTCTTGCTGCTCCTTAGCACATTCTTCTTTCAGGTGGAAGAACTCTTTTTAGTATTTCTTGTAAGGGAGGTCTGGTGTTGGTGAATTCCCTTAGCTTTTTATTTGTCTGGGAAAGATTATTTCTCTCCTTCATATTTGAAGGTTAGTTTTGCTGGATAGAGAATTCTTGGTTGACACTCTTTTTCCTTCAGCATATTTAATTTATTGTCACAGACTCCCCTGGCCTGTACAGTGTCTACCGAGAAATCCACTGACAGCCATAGTTGGGCTCCATTGAATGTCATGTGTTTCTTTGCTCTTGCTGCTTGTGACCTGC
>NW_007728773.1:121679-180175 GCF_000696425.1 Galeopterus variegatus | reverse complement strand
TTCTGAAGTTGTCTATGAAGTTACTTTTCCCAGTTATGTACCTTCAAATGTTTTCTTGCTGCTCCTTAGCACATTCTTCTTTCAGGTGGAAGAACTCTTTTTAGTATTTCTTGTAAGGGAGGTCTGGTGTTGGTGAATTCCCTTAGCTTTTTATTTGTCTGGGAAAGATTATTTCTCTCCTTCATATTTGAAGGTTAGTTTTGCTGGGTAGAGAATTCTTGGTTGACACTCTTTTTCCTTCAGCACCCTGAATATATTATCCCATTCTCTTTTGGCCTGTAGGGTTCCTACTGAGACATCTGCTGAAAATGTATTGGGGCTCCATTTAATATTATGTATTTCTTTTCTCAATTTGCTTTCTTTATCTTTGGTTTTTGATAATTTGATTACGATGTTCCTTGGAGTGTTCCTCCTTGGATTGAATTTGATTGGTGACCTCTGAGCTTCCTGTACATGGATGCTGTTATCTTTCTCCATACTTGGGAAATTTTCAACCATTATTTCCTTGAATATGCTTTCTGCATCTTTTCCCTTTCTTTCTCCTTCAGGTATGCTGATTATGCACAGGTTATTTTACTTGAGGGAGTCCCGTATTTGCTGTATTTATACTTCACTTTTTCTTATTATTTTTTCTTTTTGCTCTTCTGTTTTGATAATTTCATATGTTTTATCTTCGAGCTCACTGATTCTTTCCTTCGTTTGATTTAGTCTGCTTTTGGAGCTTTCTATCAAATTTTTCAGTTCAGATAATGTATTCTTTATTTCTAGAATTTCTATTTGGTTTTTTAAAATTGATTCAATTCCTTTGTCAAGTTTATAATTCTGTTCCTGGGTTGTTTTCCAGATATCATTTAATTTTCTATCTGTGTTCTCTTGTGACTCTGCGAACATCCTTAAGAGGGTTTTCTGAATTCTAACACATTTCATAAATCTGCCGTTCCTCTGGGTCCATTGCTGGTGCTTGGTTTGTTTCTTTTGATGGTGTCATATTTCTCTGTTCTTTCTCATCTTTGTGTCTATATGTTGATGCCTGGGCATTTGAAGAGACTGCTACCTCTTGTAGGTTTTATTGGTGTTCTCTGTTGATGTTAGTCTTTTACCGGTTAATATTAGAGCTTTGTCTCCGTGTTTTGTTTGTTTGTTTATAGTTTTGTGTTGGTTTATTGTCTACTACCACCACTTATACTCTGCACTGGAACTAATTTGTTTTCCTTTGGTTAATTCCAAAATTGGGGGAACTTTCTGTGGGGACCAGCACTTGAGCCCTTTGGTTGAGCTAAATTGCTGCTTTGCTGCTGATTCTCTGGGAAAGGCTTTTTGTGCAGCTCATGTTTTAGTTGTTGGCCTTTTAATCATTTCTGGGTCTTGTGAGGTCAGATACACCTGGGCTGTGTGGAAATTCTGGCCCTTGAATGAGTCTTTCTAGCAAATTGTGCCCCCTGCAGTTCTATCACCCTGACCAGTCTCCACTGAGTGGGCCTGTGCCAACTGGAAGGCAGATCAGCTGTCCACACTGTGCCCCAATGTTCCCCTGGTAGGCCAGCTTCCCCTTTACTCTAAATGCTTCCCATGTGGCAGGCCATGTGCCGGTTGCCAGTCTAATGACAACTCACTAGCCTCTGGGTAGTTTCTATCTTTGGTTGGTTGGCCATGGCCCCTGGCTCCTATGTGGGTCCACAGAAACTTTGTCAGTGCTCTTGGTGGCCTGGGGGCTGGTATGGTGTGCTCTGAGGCCCTCTTCTCCCTGCAGACTCCAAGTAACATCACACAAGGGCTCATCTGTGGCTTTTGTTGGCTCCTGCTTCGTGTGCTACAACTTCTTCCTGCCCTTCACCAGGACTGGCCCTGAAGCAGCCAAGACTTGAAATGGTCAGAGTGGTCCTTCTTTTCTCTTGCCTTCATAAACTCTGTGGGTCTCTTTCTCTTACCCCAAGCTCCAGCAGTCCCTGGTTGGCACTCTTTACTTTTAAATAGCTGCAAATTGATTGATTGTGGGAGAGAGTAACACGGGGGACTGTCTGTTCTGCTGTCTTGATTGAGATCTACCCTCTTAATAAATTCTTAAGTGAAGAATGCAATGTTGTTAACTATAGTCAAAATATTTTATAGCAGATCTCTAGAACTTATTCATCTTGCATTTCTGAAACTTTATACCTTTAAACAATAACTCCCCATTTCTCCCTCTCCCCAGCCTTTGCAACTACTGTTCTCTTCTCTGTTTCTATGAGTTTGACTATTTTTGATAGCTCACATAAGTGGAATCAAACAGTATTTGTCTTTCTGTGACTGGCTTATTTCACTTGGAATAATATGTTCAAGGTTCATCCATGTTATCACAAGTGGCAGAATTTCATTTTATTTATTTTTTAATTTATCAGTATACAATGTAGTTGATTTTCGTGGTCCTTTACCCATTCCTCCCTTTCCCCACCTCCCTCTGTCCCCCAACCCCCCTCAACATCATATCTGTTCAGTTATCTTAACAAGTTCAAGGAGTTATTGTGATTGTTGTGTCTTTTTTTCTCCCCATTTGTTTGTATGTTTATTTACTTATTTTTATTAGCTCCCACATATAAGTGAGAACACGTGGTATCAAAGCTGAATACTATTTCACTGAATATATATATATATACCACATTTTCTTTATACATTTATCCATCAATGGATATTAAGGTGGTTTCCACATTTTGGCTATTGCACATAATGCTGGCAATGAACATGGGAGTGTAGATATCTCTTCAAGATCCTGAATTGAATAAGGTGGGGACTATTTTTAACATCCATTTTACAAGTAAAACAAAAACAAAAACAGAAGCCTAGAGAGGTTAAATATTTTGGGGGGGATACACAGCTAGTAAATGTTCCAGCTGGGCTTCAATACCGCTGGCTTGTTGACAGATTGTAGTCTGGAAGTGATAACACTTCATACTAGCATTGAGCTTTTACTAGTGTCTGACACCTGTAAACACAAAATAAATGTCAGCTCTATTAGCAAGGAGGTTGCACCTCTGGCTTTAGTACTGTTGTCCACCTAGTTTGCATTTTTCCTCAGTTGTATTTATGAAGAGGTGAAATTCTCTATTATGAGATTGAACTCAGGTTTATTAAAGAGGTAAAATTGTATTAGTGCTAATTCGGAAAATCAGTTCTAACCTTAGACTTCTGTAAACTCTGCCAAAATTCTAGCAGGAAGTTTTCCCCCTTCCCTTCTTCTTTTCCACCTTTTCTCTTCTTCTCACTGACATTACATAAATGTATTCATTGGTTCCTCACACCTAAATACAGGTATTAAAGTCTTATTCTCTTGCACCAATAATAAAACCAAAAGCTGCCTGCTGTTCATTCTCTCAAATCAGGATTCTCATCTCTAGAGATGCTGTATTTACTCTTCCTAAATATGAACAGAAATGTACTGACCCTCAGTTCCCCCTCTGGAGAAGGTCAGAATACTGTTGTGGCCACAAGAATCACCCCTGAGCCCTGATATAAATAGCAGTGAATTGCTGCCCCCCCCCCCCAAAAGCTGGAGACTGAAAGCTGATTATAGGTTGAGGGTCTTGCCTTGATTGCATGAGGCCAGGGTCAGAAGCCCTTGTCAAGCTGGAGTTTTGCTTCCAGACCAGTCTACTATGAGGACAGTATTTCTTTTTGTATGTGGATGGAGCTGAGGAATGAGAAGAGAATGCCAGAGTGAATGTTGTAGGAGCTTGCAGCTGTCCTTTTATTGGAAGTTCATCCACCATTCTCCTGTTATCCTCTGGTTCCTGGTCTGTGATTTTTCACTGCAGCAAGTACTATGCTTCTTCCCTGTCACAGAAAGTATGGCTTTTCTTATCTGTAAGGTATCTCAATTTAGTGGAAAATAGAATTGAGTCCACTGCCTACTCCCTGTTCCAGGAATGTTTTTCTCAAAATAGGAAATATATAATGTGTAGGCTGGGTGGCTAGAATTAGGTTGGATCAGTATGAAAAGGGAGATTTGTTAGCTTCAGGAAAAAAAAAATCTCCCACTGCCTTGGCTGGCCGCAGAATCCAGGACAAATATCTGGACTCAGAGCTTCAGAAATCAAACCATCCTGGGTGGATTATTGTAATAATGACCCTCGCCATGGATTTCTGCATGCCCTTTTAATAAAGCCTTTTGTGGCCAAACTGGCATTTCTAGTTAAGATTTTGAAACCGTTATATTTAATGCCATCTCATTGATTAGGTCAAAAGAGAAAGAAATGGACTTTCCTGTGAAGATAGGCAAATCATTTCTTTCCTTCTGTGTTTTTATAATGAACTCAAATATAAGGCTGTCTGCGCTCTAGGTATCCAGATGAAATTAATCACCTCAAAATGGAGAGGAGGGAAGTTGGAAGTACAAAATGATGTGTCTGAGGTTTTTTTTGTGCATCAAAACAACTCATCTGGGTGAAGACACTACCAGATTTATTGCTATCCAGCTTTTGGATTCTTATTTCCTGTCTACCTGTTGGGTAATAAAGGCTGCGATTTGTTTTGATTCAGAATACCACAGAGCAACAATGAAAATGAGAATCATTCTAACTCCAGCACAGGGTTGGGGAAGAAAAAAGCGAAAAATCATTCAGAGTACCTGTGGAATTTCTAGTGCCTGTAGGTGAGAAATGGGAGAGTCACAAACCACAGCAGAAGTGCACACTTGTTAGTGGGTAAAAAATTTCCATGGAACAGGACTGATCAAATGCACATAAAATTTGTACCCAGGGAAAGTAACGTCTTTCTACACCCCCAGATGTCATAATTGGAAACTTTATTCTTCCGTTCAAAAAGAATTGTGCTTTGTGATTTATAAAGTCTATTTCTTTTTCTTCAAGTTGAATGTTAATATTCTGCCTTGTGCCCTTAACTTAATAGATATTCTCAAAACTGGCAGCTTTTCTTTCATGCGGGAAGAAAGAATAATTCTGAATTAAGAGCACTAAAATAGGTTAAGGATACATTATGTCAGAGGCTGTAGATTGTTAACAAGCAAACGAAACACAAGTCATAGGGATAATTCAATTAAGGTCAACTGGGTAAGATTGCCAGCATTTCAGCCCAATGACTTCACCTGTTGATGCCAGACATGACCCTTTCTAGTCTGTCTAAAATTTGACAGAGCTCTAGGTATTTTTCTAATATCTGAGTGAACTGCAATTGGTGAGTCGGGTAGATGCTGTGGGCGCCCTGCTAGGATCTCTTTACCAGGCCCTGCACCCTTGTCCAGTTGCTGTGTATCCTTTGCTAGTGAAGTGCTGATGGCAGCTGCATCTCCTGGGAGGCTATGATCCTCACCCAATGATTGGTGGATATGGGGTGACAAATGGCCCCATGCATCAAAGGAGAGGGTCATAATTGATTGTGTGGTGTGATCTCGTGGTTTGTGTCAAGACTAGTCATTGTTATGAAACCACATCCTTGCTCAGCTCTTTCTCCTCTCCTACTTCACATGCTCCCCTGCTGGCTTTCCCTGAACAGCAGCCCTTCAATAAACCTCATGAACCAAAACTACTGTCTCAGGCTCTGATTCTAGATTGCCTGGAACTAAGGTAGTCAGTTTGCCCATATATTTTAACTTACTTTGTCCTGATGAATTCAATAACATAATATCCTTGTTAACCAGTATTTCACTGGAAAACAGTAGACTATTCTGAGTTGTTGAAGTCTGTTTTATTGACTCTTAATAAGCCTTTGGAACAGAAGAAGAAAAGTTCGTTCAGTTCAGCAGTGTTCTCTATGCAGCCTTTATCTATTAGCTTATACGGAAAAAGCATGGTTGGAAAAGGAGCAAAGTCACAAAGGTTGGAAATTTGACCCTCCTTCCAATTTTGTTAGTTTGTGTAGTATTCAACTCTTTTTATAACACTCCTCTTAAAAGCTTGGCTTTTCAAGTTAGAATGATATCCTGCCACAATAGGAATAATTATTATGGCCTTAGTATATGGTAGTCATCTGGGTGACACAATAAAAGACTTTCACTTGGAATCAAACAGTCCATCCAAGTCTGAAATTATATGTATTTTCTGGCCCCTCTGTAATTAGAAATGTGATTGTGTAAATGTCTGAAAATCTGTTTTAGTTTTAAAGAAATTGGCCTAGAGCCTGTTCTAATAGGACACAATATTTGCAGAATTTGAAGGTCTCCTCGTATTGCTACCAGCTAGTGGTAAGAGGGTAGGCTGATTCAGCAATTAGAGGAATTGTGATTCCAGCTGACCGGTACAGCCCTCCAGGAAATGTCAGGTTGACCCTGCTGCTTAGAAAAACGGAGCATAGAGGTGATGAAAAAGTACAGAAGGAAGAGAAACCCTTTAAAGGCATTATTATTTCTGTCGGGTGTGGCAAAGATACATGATTGCACATTGAAGAGTTGGAATCCATGCACTTCAGAACTGTGCTTTGTACCAGACATAATGTTCAAACATGTGGACTGGTACACTGAATTGAATATTACTTATTCTCAATACTATATTTTCATCTAAAGAAATTGGCTCTTCATGTCCATTATTTTATTGCTTATTTATAATCAATACCTTCTAATTAATTCTAAAACCTCCTTTTTAAAGCAAGCAGGTGCTTGCTATTTTCTATTTAGACATCTGATATTCATTTTGGTTCAATTTCTTCATGTTTATGAGTGATTTTTTTGCTGGATCTGTCTGTAGGATGTAAAATTGTTAGCATTTGATCTTTGAATGGAAAACATTCATTCAAAGGTCAGTGATGAAAAGCCAGGAAATTGCTTTTAATTTTATGTAATTTGTGGTTTATTTGTTAAAGTCACAGAATTTCACATTCTAAGACTATTTCCTAGGCATTCTGTTTCAAAAATGCCACAAAAAAGATGAACACATTTTGTTGTTGTTGTTGAATTTCCAAACAAAAAAGCTTGGAACTTGTCATTTATTACTAAGAAAATAGAGGTAATTATGGTAGTTGCTAATGTCCTTGTTCAAAATCCTTTTCCTGCTCTCCACATAATTATTATACCACTTGAAAAAGTTAGATAACATAAGAAGCCTCCCCCAAATTTAGGTACTTCCTATCCCGTTTGATAGGAGGGAAACAATATTTAGTGAGCCAAAAGAAAAATACTTAAGAAAATCTGAATTATTCTCTGTTTCTCTATTATTATTTCTAATTATTTCTAATATTTCTGTTATTATTATTTCTATTATTATTTCTAATTATTCTCTGTTTCTCTATGCCCCCAATGCATTCTCTATCTAAATAAAAAATTTGTGAGATTTTTGTGAGGTGGCACTAACAATTTATTTGCCTTAAGTTTTATTATCAGGCAAGGAATTTGAAATATAAAAACAAACTTCAAATTCTACATTTTCAAATACTATAGCATTAGAATGTCTTATTCTCTTCTATATTTATAAGATCATTGAAAGGAAATTCAATGGTATTTACAATTTTAAAATCCTATGAGAATAAAATTTTGACTTTGTTTAGCTTAAGGATCTCTTTGAGCATTTTTTTCTTTTTTAAGAGTTGGAACCTAACGAGGTAAAAAAAAAAAAATATCAGTGGATAAGAAGGACACAAGGATATTTGCATGTGCTTATAAAGTGGTTATGTCATTTCTCTGAATTGGTTTAGTAGGTTGTTTTAAAAATTTAATCTTTTCCTAGCTTTTCTTATTTTATTTATTTTGCCCATTTTTAGGAATAAATCATAATTCCCTGAACTAGAACTGGAACTAGAACTTTGCTATTAGCCCTCTCTTAATTGTTTGGCTGAGTAATTGTATGATTGGACTGATAGTTTAAGTCATTAAGGCACATTGATAACTTGTGAATAAGTAAATATAAATGTGGGTGATGTATGGAGAAACAGACCATTGATAAAATGGAAGTCGTAAAATATAGTTAAACATTAATTATCCGTGTTCATAAAAAAGGCAAAGACAATCCAAGAGATACTTCAGAAATAACCTGTGTATGTTATTAACATGCATTTATATGATTTTAGAGCAGATTTTCTTCTATAATTAAAATGTTTGAGACTAACAGCAAAATTAATTTGCATTCTCTGTGTTTCTACCAATTAATAACATAGTGAGGCCATCCAGAAATACTCTGGATGTTAGAGATCAATCAGTCTAGAAATAAAACTTTTGCTGCTGTTGATTCACTAAGCAAGTAAGCCACATTTGGGTAATTGATAATTCTCTTCAAGCAGGAAATAATGTAACAACATGATAGTTAACCCCCCCCCAACGCCTCCCATCTATCAGAGGGTCTTTGCAACATAGAGTGGTAATTATTTCACTGTATATATAAAATATTCACTAAACTAAGTCATGAAGATTGCCAAACCATGTAATGTGAAATCTACTGCAGCCGTACTGAGAAAGGATGAAACTGTACGTTGGGAAGGTGCCTGTGACCCTTCTCTTCCTCAGGAGTTTTTCTCAGGGCTATCCTGGGGATGTGCAGGGCCCCAGACAAATCTTTTTTTGTGGGGCCTCTGTCTGTATAAACAATTTGATTTAAATAGTGTTACATACCCTGAATTAATCAATACACATTGTACACATGTATTGAAATATAACTCTGTATCCCTTAGACATGTACAATCAATATGTCTTGTTAAAAAATTAAATAATAATAAAGTAAATAAATAGCATTACAAAGTTTTTGGGCCTATGTGAGGTATTGTAACTTTCAATAAAGCTTCAGAATAATGGGTAAAGTACAGCTACATACACATTTGTTTATTGTCCAATTATTGCATACAAAGATTCCTCATATTAGCTAGTAGCTAGCCACTGTATCTTGTTCTTTATTGTCAAATACATGGTTCCTGGCTGATTTCATGTCTCCTACCATGTGAGAAACAGGTAGCAATGCTATTATCCATAATGCCATGGCTTTTGAGATCCTGTTTGTATTGTTTGTATCGATCCTTCTTGCCTCTGCTGTTCTCTAATACCATTTATTTAATGCTGGTTACATCATTATTCATGAGGCTGCAGCATTCCTCACGCTGCTCATGAATACTTATTTCCCATGAATGTCTTGAAGTTGTTATTGTGCTTTGTTGATGATGACCACAAATGCAAATCTTATCCAGCATAGGCAGGAAAATGTCAATGATTAGTTGTTTTCTGGTCATGTTAAATTTATCATTCAGAATTTCATAGTATAGATATAGAATAATACATTTTCCAACTATGTCTTCTCTTGAACTATTTGAACAGTGACCACAGCATTCCTGGAATGTAATTTCTTTCAATGTTGGCTGTACTTTTGCCTTCCTTCACTTCTACCAGTGGGGAAGATAAGTGAGGGACCCATAGAGGAAAAGAAGAGTGGTTCCATTTACACAAGAAATATCCATTTTTTTGTCCAGCATGGCCTAAGACCAGCTTGGCAGAGTACAGTATCAACACATGATGTAAAGCAAGACAGGACATGGATCCAGAGAGTTGCTGGGCATAGGAGATCAAAGATCTTGAAAGCTCTTAGAGGAGATGGGCAAGGCCACCCCCAGAAAACAGCCTGACACGTGGCATGGAACCTGTGGAGAAGGTGGAATGATAACCCTGGGTAGGAGACACCTGCTGCTACCCTGCCCCCTTGGGGCAATGGACTGGAGGTAGCACCAAAGCCTAAAGAGCTGTTGTACCAGCCCATATGCATGGCTCAAGCATGTGTCCCTTCAAAGTGAGAGTCACCCCAAATTAACATGTTGGCACCATTCCTGAGGCCCAATCTCATCTAATCTTTCACAGTCTCATAAAAGAAATACTCTACTAGCTAGAAGGGTTTTCCTCCTGGAGGTTATTTGGGTCATCTGGTTTACCTCATGCATGGGTTGGAGGGAGGGTAGAGGCTTAGAGAGTGGTCTGTAGAGGAGGAATGAAGACATGAGCCCTGGTCTGGTCTGAGGCTTCCTGTCCAGATGGCATCACCAGAGGGGCTGGTCTCAGGCACCAGAGGGGAACTTAGAAAATTTCTTGGAGGGTGCTTTAAGGTATGGGGCTCCCTGAGGAGCAGGCCCAGGACAGGGTTGCTACTTGCCTGAGTATAAGGGCAGCACTGGATTTCCTCTCAACTTCTCTGTTGCTGATCATGTCACTAACAATTGCCTCATACAATCCTGGGGTTTATTCTTAAATTGCTGCTAAGTTATTATTAACTTGCTGTCCTTGATGTCCCAGTAGGCAACCTTCAGAGATGTGCTTTTAGGATCTCTCCACAGCAAAGGTAAGAAAGTCTAAGATTTTAAGAGCAAATGACCACAGTCTTCAAGCATTAACATAAATTCATAAGCATTAGCATTATGTGTAATAGTCCATCTCCATTTCAGAACAGTGGACTGATCTTGGAAGAGAAACTTTCAGCTCATAGACTCTTCACACAGAGAAAATGTTCATGGCAATTGGGGCCATTACTATTGCTTACTGTGTTTTCATTTCAATTGATGAAAGCAGAGCAACTTGTCACTTCATTAGGAAAAATTGAATATATGAGCTTTGTAGGAGCTTCAGGAATCACTTGTTATGACTAGTAATGCAAATCTATTTTTTAATGTCTAGTCCTATTCAAAAAACAATGAAAGGTAGTGGAAGTCTCTTTGTCTTTTTGTGCTTAGAAGAAACAGATTTGAAAAACTGGTATTCTAAAGCCATAGATCAAACATTGTAGTTTAAGAATTTTAGAATGACAATATTTAGAAAAAAAATGCATCTTTTTGTGGAAAAAGTAATACTTTTTATGTCTTTGGTGTTGCTATGAAGAAAAGATAGGATAATGGTCAGAGGGTGGAAGGGTGGAAAATTATTGCTGTTCTGAAGCACGGATGAACTCCAGACTTCAATTTAAACTTTAATATGATTTCTTTGGCTTTTCTTTCATCCCTTTCTCCTCCTCCTCCTCTTCTTCTTCTTTTTATTATGGGACTGTTCCTTCACATGTGAGGAAATCCTGTTAAAATACTTTTGTGTCTAAATAGATCACTTCCTTCAGATGTTGTTATGTAACTTTGCTTTAGAGTAAAATTAGTTGACTCTCTTCCAAAATAGGAACTCCTGGAGAATCCATCTGTTCTAAGAGAAGTAGGTGTTTCAGGTAGAACAATGCGTCTGATGCAAGCTCTGTCCATGATTTAAAAATCCTTGGGAAATAATAAATAATCTGTCTCTGTTTTAGGGATGATTCTCTTTGCTTATTCTTGTGTAATTATTAAAGAAATAAAAAGCTACTCCTCCATAGCTGTGATAAAGAATATTGTAGATCCACATTTGTCACTAAGGAAGGAGCTCCAAGAGAGATTTTTTAAAAAGCAATATCATACTATATATTAAAATTTAAAGAGGAAATGTATAGAGGCATATGCATCTATATATATTTTTATTTTTATTTTTATTTTATTTTTTTCTTGCTGGAAGGATATGTAAGAAAACTATTGACCATGGTTATCATTGAGTTATGGGGTTGGAAGAAGAGGGATAGAAGTAGCTTATTTAATTCCCATTTAATATCTTTTTGCATCATTTCAATTTTTGGACCATGTTCTTTTATGTGGTAGGTAAAATTCTCAGTTGGCCTTCAAGATTTCCCATCTCCTCAGAGGACATGCCTTGAGTAAGCTCCAGCTCTCTGAATATGGGGGGTTTTACTCTTGTGATTTTATGATATTGTATGGCACAGTTTACTTTAAGAGAGATGATCCAGGTGGCCTGACCTAATCACAGGAGTCATTTAAAGGCAGACGGTTTTCTCTGGCTGGTCAAAGAAGAAGATAGGGAAGTCAGAGATTCAAAGCATGAGATGACTCAGAGTTGCCATTGCTGGCTTGAAGATGGAGAGGACAGCATGGTAAGAAATGTGGGAGTTGAGAGCAGTCCCCAGCTGGCAGCCTACAAAAAAATGGAAATGTCAGTCTTACTACCATTTGGAACTGCCAACAAGAGTGAGCTTAGAAGTGAGCTTTCCCTAGATCTTCCAGACCAGAGCTCAGTCCAGCTGACACCCTGATTTCAGCCTTGGGATAAACTGAGTAGAGAACCCAGTCACTGTGCTGAATTTCTGACCTACAGAACTGTGAGCTAATGAATGAGTGCTGTTTAATGCCACTAAGTTTGTGGTAATTTGTTGCACAGCAATATTTTTATTAAAGAAAATGAACAATTAGAGTAGGGATTATATGGACAATGAAATTATGGGTCATTTTCACCCTGCTTAACATTTTTTGAATTAAATAAAAAACCTTAATAAATGTAATTAAAAAAAAACACCAAGGAAAACTTACTGTAAGGAGAACATGCACTCTTTCAAAGTTGGATATAAAGCTATGGGTACAACTGCCGTACTGCAATTCCTCTACTGGGTATATACCCAAAGGAATGGAAATCATCATGTTGAAAGGATACCTGTACTCCCATGTTTATTGCAGCTCTGTTTACAATAGCCAAGAGTTGAAACCAACCTAAATGTCCATCCTTGGATGATTGGATAAGGAAAATGTGGTATATTTACATGATGGAATACTACTCTGCCATAAAAAAGAATGAAATACTGCCATTTGCAGCATCATGCATGAACATGGAGAAAATTATGTTAAGTGAAATAAGCCAGGAACAGAAAAGAAATAGTGCATGCCCTCACTTATAAGTGGGAGCTTAAAACAAGACAAAACAAAATAAATTAATGAAAGAAAGATACAACAATCACAATAATATGGTGAACTTTCAAAAGAAGAGAATAGAACTGAGGTTATCAGAAGTGGGAGAAGGGGAGGAGGAAAGGAAGGAATTGGTAAATGGACACGAAAATCCATTACATTGTATAATGGTGAATATACTAATTATCCTGATTTTAACATTACATATGGCATGCAGGTATTATAATATTCAGTGCTGTACTCCACAGATATGTACAGTTAACTATGTTCCAATAATAAATAAATAAATAAATAAAAAGGAAAAATGATCGATTGATTTTAATAAAAATTAAAAACTCGTGATTTCAAAAACAAAACAAAACAGTAAGATGTAAAGTTACTGTACCAAAAGGGAGTCATGTTTTCTCATTGATTTCCATTTTATATTTTTACTTACTCATTCCTGCTTCATACTAGCAAAGACATTATGTAACATTATGAATTAGCAATGTATTTTCATATGGGAAAATTCCCTTAAAATAAATCAAAAACTAAACCAATTTGAAAACTTTTGGCAGGAGACTGACTAAATAAGCAGTTTATTTCAGGGGGCTGGGACCCCAGGATGGGAGGGCATGTCTATTTGGCTTGCTGCTGTCTATCCAATGAACCGAGCACCTCCCACAGGTCTTGTCATAGGCTGTGCTCAGTACTTACTTGTCAATGAAAACGAATGTGCTTTGCTGTCAATGTTGCATCTTAAAGACTTTATAGGTCTTCTTACACTCACAGTTTCCCTTCCACCATTTTGTTTCCTACTTTAGAGTGGAGAAACTCCTATTTTTGTGTATTCGTATTCTTTAAGCCCAAACACCTACACTTGGTGCAGGTTAGCTTGTTTACACCTCTATCCTGAACATTTATGGCATTTGCTATGGTCTGAATCTTTGTGTCCCACCAGATTCATATGCTGAAACCTTGTCACCAATGTGATGGTTTTAGGAGGAAGGGCCTTTGGGGGGTGATTAGATCATGAGGGCTTTGACCTCCTGAATAGGATTAGTGCCCTTATAAAAGAGGCCCTAGAAAGCTGCCCTTTCCCTTCCAGAAAAGAGCCCTCACCAGACACTGAAAGTGCCTCTACCTTGATCTTGAATTTTCCAGACTCCAGAACTGTGAGCAATAAATTTCTGTTGTTTATAAGCTGCTCAGATTATGGTATTTTGTTATTGCAGCCCAAAAGGACTAAAACAACAACTTGCAGAGCCAACCTATAGTACTTCCACTTAACGATCTTTGGTGACTATTTTGCAAATAACAATTTTCATAAGGCTGAGAATTTATTTTTCTCTGGAATTATCTGTTCCCTCTTGCTTTGCTACTATAGGTTGAAATTCTTTTTATAGGGGATTCTCAGCACTTTTCCCCTTTCCAATAGAGTGGGAGTTTCTATATAGCAAAGACTCTTTTGTTTTATTGGCATACCCAGCATAGGGACTGGCACATACAGATGTCCGATAAATATCAAAAATGTTAATTTAAAAAATGAATATCTGTATTGGGGAAACATTTTTTGCAGATAAAAACTCCCTGTGGTTATTGGACAAATCAGGCCAACTGCTTTTGTATAGTCTGTGAAAAGTATAGCTATGCGGTAGTTGGAAAAGATGTTTCAGCCTCTGGCAATAAAAAGAGTAATGGCAGAAAGAAAAAAAGAGAACTAAGGATCATATTGAAATTGCACCGAATGTGTATCAGTCTCTCTTCCTTTGGCTAATTTCAGGGGCAATCCCATGAACTAAAATACTGCTTTTCTCCATCCACTGGGGAGCAGCAGGGTGGCAGAGGGTGGGGAGGGGGAGAAGGCGAGCTTCCTTTTATTATGTACAGACTTAAAATTATTGATTTAAAGTCCCTGGGAAATTTGATTTTTCAAATAAGGGCACATTCACCAGCATATGCTGTCTTTCTTTGCATGCCATTAGGGTCACAGGAACAATTAACATGCAGTAAACCTTAGAGAGCACAACTAATCCTCATGTTTCCTTAAAACTTCAAGTGGTTGCAAGCATAAAAAGTTTCTCCTTAACAAAGAACATCTTGATCCTTGTGCTAAATCTAATTGGTTCCCCTCCCCCAACTCTGAGCTCTCTGAAGGCTCAATTTAACATCCAAAAAAACTGAGCTGTGTTCTTTCCCTTTTGTACCTCATTACCAACAATAAGGAGTTGAAAAATTGGAGTGTTGGCTGGCAATTTAGCTATGATATATGACAAAGCAGAATATGAACTTGCTTTTTGTCATCTATAGAGCCTCCAGCGTATTGACAGCAGTAGCCATTTTTCAACTGGAACATAGAAATGGGATAGTGACTTCAAATGCTCAGTTTACCAAGATTGCTAATCCCTTTGACATCCAGGAGCACTGCAGGTAGCCCACAGGTGTCTGGTGGTATTAATAACAAGGAGCGGTGCTTCTCATTAGAGAACGTATAATCACCTTTCAATGTGATTGGCTGCTGTCTCCTTGCCGTGCAATAGGTATACAGCATTAATGGCTATCTTCTCATTAATTCTGTGTGCAGCAAGAGGGAAACTTTTTGTAAGTGCCAGCAAGGGTGTTTTTGCATTTTACATTTCCCTAAGAAGGTGTTTGTGTTTTTTCTTTCAGCAAATCCAATCCTGTTACTAGCTTTCTATTCTTGTGTCTATGCCTCCAGGAGGGAAAAGAGAAGCCAAGAAACTTCATCTCCATAGATGAGGAGTCAGAAGCTGATGGATCATGCCTGGGCCATATCCAGCCAGCAGACATTTACATTTGGCTCACCAAATGTTTAAAATTATTTGAACTAGTTGCCAAAAATTAAAAGCCAGGAGATCTTCGTGTAAAGAGAAATCTGGATTTTGGCTCTTCTTAAAAGAAGTCTAAGTTTGGTCCCTGCAAATCCTAGGGCCTGATTTCTCATATGGCAACTGGGGTAGGGTAGTGATTGCCAGTTTACCATAATCCAGGGTGACTCCTACAATTCCCTTGGTGGAAATTAGAAAAGGCACGGTCTCCAGGCTGATGAAGTACAAGGGTGCCCCATCAGCAAGGACTCAGTCCACTGTAATAGCTTTGCCACAATTGCTGCCACCTCTGTGAGCCATTTTATTCATGTCCGAGCCCTTCAGGCATTTGCATTTATGGCCACTGCCAAAGCCTTTAGAGGAAGTTGTTGCCTGCAGCATACATCTTGATGAATGAAGGCTGGCCTAGAGGGTTTCCTCTGATTTCTTGCCCTCAGAGATGGAGACACCAGCATTTGTTTGGCCTGGCTCCTGACTGTCCTGAGAAGAAGGCTGGATGATTTTGTAGGAATGATATTCACAGGCTAGGTCTCCATATCCTCATGGTTCACCCTACTTCCTGAACCTCCCCCTCCCTCGCTATCCCATGCTGACTTACCATTTGCTCTTTCATTCAGCCTATGAGAGGAAGTGCTAGGAAGCAATTTCTCTAGCATGACATAGGGATGTGACTCCTTTAACTTAAAAAGTTTGAGGCAGACTTCATGAGCCTGTTTGAATGAGCTGATTCCAGTATTCATCGTTGTTGACAGTTTGCTCTTATTAAACCCTGCCACATAGTGAACCCTGCAACTACTAACAATGGGTGATGCTGAGGAGCTAAGGAGCCTCTCTGTGGCCTCAGCAGACCTGAATAATAGTCTCTTTGTGGCTCTCCAAGAACCGTGACCTGTTTTTTTTTGTTTTTTTTTTAGCATGGGAATGACAGTCAACAAAATCATTTACAAAGTGCAGCTGTAAAAGGTGCGATAAGATAAAGTTAATACCATACCATCTGAGTGCATATAAAGTGACTCATGATGAAGCACAGTTGTGTGATAATTAGGTGTCTGCTTTGACAGTAGCATGGATTTCAGACTGGGATTGAACACTTGCCCTGTCACTCACTAGTTATGCGAATTTGGACAAGTCACTTAATTCTGTGACCCTCAAAGGAAAATGGTGGTTAAATTATGACATGATGAGTGAGAACTCAGAGTGTTTAAGAACTCTGAAGTCCCTCCCCTACTCCATCTTATTAGTTGGATTAAGTAAACTCAAAAGTCTCAGGTTCTTACTCTATTAAAAATGGAGGTAAAGATAGTACCTTCTTGATAGACTTTTGTATGATACAATGAGACAATTTTAGTGTTTAGCATGAGGTAGGTAGATAGTATTGCTGGCCATTGGAGTGCCTGCCATGGTGTAAAGTAAGCTATCAAAAATACTGGTTCCCTTTCCCCCATGCAAGTCTTACTGCTTTGTCACTAAGAATTTTAGCAAATAGGGACTAAAGGTTTCTCTGCTTAATAAATATTTAACAAATTGGGTTTTACAGTGAAAAGTGTATAAATGTATGAACGTCAAGCTATTTTGCTAAAGGTGTGACTTCTTAATTGAGGCAGTTCGTGTGGAGAGTTAAAAATAATTTTAGTATTTCAAGCACTGCAGGATAATGCAATGGTTAAAATAAAAATATGTATCTTTAATAATGCAAGTTACTGCCTGTTCCCTCTAGGAATGAGTTCTTGGCCACAGAAGTCTTTATCTAGACACCCAGATCAAGCAGAATACAAAGGTCACAATGCCAATTTCATCTGAAACTTGTTTTGCAGTGCCTGAATCTTGATTTTTAGGAAGACTTGTGGTTGCTATGGAACTGTTAATAATGATTGCTGCCTGTACCTCAATTCTTCATACTCCCAATCTCCAATATAAAATCACTTAGATTTAAGCTGTAGGGCAGGAAACAAACTTTGGAGCAGGAATTAACTGGGCTTGGGCATTAGTGTCTTAATGTAGGAAATGACTTTCATTATAACCTTTACTTACACTGGCATCTTGGCTATGCTAAAGGAACTTCTAGTTTCCCAATAGTGGGCTGAATCACATGAGGTTCAAACTTTGCTCTTCTGCATGAGCATTGCTAGAAGCAGAAACATTTTGGACTTTCATAATATAATAAATATCTAGTCTTTGTTTTGTGCAGAACTGGTCTTGGGGTGGGTCTTCTATTTTCCTGTATAAAAACGAGTAATTCATCCATATACTAGATTCCTAAGTGGAAAGAGGAAAATATTCCTGTTGAAATATGTAAGTATTTTTAAAATAAATTTGGTTGAAGATGACATTTTTGCTATATTTCTGTGAGATTTGTAATCCATATAATATAAGTTTCTTACTCCTGAACTATGTTTCTAAGATATAGATCTCACTCCTTATTAATGTATGTCCTTTGGGGAAAACTAATACAGTTCTTGAACTCGAGGCCCATAAAGTTAGGAATGGGTTATTGGATGGGTGGGAAGAAGACATATCTAATTTGGGGACTTTGCAGTCTCACCAGTAGGCAAATAATTCAACTTAATACAGAATAAATAGCTTCCATTTCCACAGGTGCTTGTCTCTCAAATCCCTACAGTATGCATTTTCCAGCAATTACCTGGCCTAACTCTGTTTTATTGCTTAGGGTTTTAATTTTTTGGGGGAGGCTGGCCAGTATGGGACTCTGAACCCTTGACCTTGGTGTTTAAACACTGTGGTCTAACCAGCTGAGCTAACTAGCCAACCCCTGCTTAGGATTTTATGTGATTGTCAGTAAAACTTAAAAGATGCCTGAGTACAGTTTTCCACTGACATACAGCTAGTTTATAGGAACAAATGAAAAAACTATTTTTGAAAAGGAAATGTACACATTACATTAGCTCTGGATCCCCCAACAACTCAGCTGCAAGAAGTGACAGCAACTCTATAAAGGTTAAACGGACATGCTTTGAGCCCTGAGTGAAATTAAGTCTTTTGCGGAGTCTGTGGCACTACAGAAGACAAAGTCTTATCTGCGTGAATAAAGCGAATGTACAGTTCAATACGTTCACGTTTGCAGTAGTATTTAAGGTATTAGAAGGTCTGGTACAATACAATAAAAATGCAGATAGAACTATCAAATTCATCAGGCTGCTGCAATAAATTCAGATGCTCTCGAGAGCTGGCAAGGTGATGTCAAGAAAGTTAAACTTGAAGAATGAGACTTGGATTTCTAAATGGGGTCAGGGAAAAAGAAAGCAGAGTTAATAGAGGAAATCAAGACTGAAACAATTGACATTATTGCTATGTTTGGAGGAGGGTTTAAAAATCAATTCTTTCTGCTTGTTCTAAAATTGTTCTGCCAAAGAACTGACATTGTTATGTACTTTTTATTTTTTAGTTTATTTAATCTTCTTTAACATAGCCTTTGTTAGTTCAACAATCCAATATTTGAGGTTACATTATCACAAAAATAAGGACATAGCTGAATAGGTTACGTTACCAACATGTTTGTTAATCCTATCCTTTTTGTTAAAGACAAAGCATAGTTAATATTGTCTTATATTACCTCTATTTGTAAGTTACTTATAGTGTTACATAATAAAGGTAGGAAATTTGTTCCCTGGTTAACTGTCTTTAAACTATAATTTAACAAAACATTAGCATTTTGTAACTGAAAATAGATAAAGCAATATTTTAGTATAATGTTAGGCAACAGTAAAAAATTACCATCTGAATAAATGTGTACATAAAACACTAGCATGCTTTAAGTAGTTAAGAAATATATTAATATTCTGTGAAATTAACATATAAATACGACCTGGAATGAAATTACCATTACGTACAAAAAAAGGAAAAACCTTCCCAGACGTATAGATTGTAACATTTTATAAACCTACATGACATCATTTGTAGTAAGGGTTATTTCAAATCTGGAAAATATTATATTAAAGAATAGTATGATACACCTTCCTATCAATGGCAGTAAATATTATTTTTTGAAGATTTATATTCATTCCAATGTTAAAAAGACAACATCCCTTTGAACTTCCTTAGAGAAATATTTGTAATATCTTTTATTTACTAAGAAAAAAATGCAGCTTTAACACTGTAAATATGTTTGTTATGAGTATTTGAAAATATTAGAAAATAAAAATATTGTGAACACATAACATATTATTCCAGGACATATGAACTTCTTTAGTATTGTTACTTAAGGAGTAAAATAGTTAAGCTAATATTGTAAATATTTTACTTTTAAGCACATACTTTTTTCTCTGTCTTCATTCTCTTTGACATTCTTTGTTTTCTGTTTCTCTTATTTTCCAAGTTTTCCTCCTTAGTTTTCTTATAGTTCTGACTCTTTACTACATATCTTCCTTTCTTAGCTCACTATTACAGTCTTTCAATTTTTCCTTTGTTTGCAATAAAACAGTGGTTTCTAAGTGAATAATCAACTGAACATTCTCTTCTGCTTCTTGCAAATGTTTTCTTAAAATATTTAGTTATGTCTTTAGCTTACATATTTATGTATATTATATATCATACACCTAACGAGTAATAATTAGATTCACAGACAGCTATGGGAATTCAACATATTACTGGTACACTACTCAGCAAGCATAGAGAATGACAAATAAATGAATCGCATTTCATGGCAAGTATCTTAAGAAGCCTCTGGTTTTTCTGACTAAGCCAAATGGATCAGTGTTTTTTAACTACTCCACGTCTTCTTCCTGGCAATTTCGGAGAAATTCTACAGAACCAGAACCTAAGAGCAAATAAAATGTGGACCTCTGACAGGTCACTTTCATAGTAAACCTTGGTCTTTCCTATGCTGTTACTACGTGGTAAGTTACCACGGCCCGCACAGGGGCACAGTCGTGAGCGGGTAGTTCTGCGGCCGTGCAGGAGTTGCTTCCGGGCCCTGGTGGCCCCTTGACTGGCAGCACCGGCTGGGCTCAGGGGGCTGTGCACTCAGGCGGTCTGGTGCTCTCAGGGGGCTATGCACTCAGGGGGCTGTGCACTCAGGTGGTCTGGCGCACTCGGAGCTGTGCATTCAGGGCGCTGTGCACTCAGGGGGCTGTGCACTCGGGGCCGTGTGCTCAGGCGGTCTGGTGCACTCAGGCGGTCTGGTGCACTCAGGGGGCTGTGCACTCAGGCGGTCTGGTGCGCTCAGGGGGCTGTGCACTCAGGCGGTCTGGTGAGCTCAGGCGGTCTGGTGCATTCAGGGCGCTGTGCACTCAGGGGGCTGTACGCTCAGGGGGCTGTGCACTCAGGCGGTCTGGCGCACTCAGGGAGCTGTGCATTCAGGGCGCTGTGCACTCAGGGGGCTGTGCACTCACGGGGTCTGGTGCGCTCAGGGGGCTGTGCACTCAGGCGGTCTGGTGCGCTCAGGGGGCTGTGCACTCACGCGGTCTGGTGCACCCGCAGCACAGCCGGCTGTGCGGGCTCCTCATCCGACCGCTCTGTCTCCTCGGACGTTAGCATGTAGCCACCTTCGTAGCGCACCTTCTGCGCCTGTTCCAGAGCCACTGACTCGTCTTCTTCATCTTCCATAATAGTAAGGTCGATGTTGCTGTCCATCCCCGAGTTACTTCCCCTCAAAGCCATCTTCTCAGCAGCCCCCTCTGCCCTCTCCCCGTCCCCCAGGGCTCCGGGGAGGGACGCCTCGGAAAGACCCTCTGCAAGCGAGCCCTCCTCCTGATCGGTGGGCATCTGCTCACTGCTAGGCATGTCTTCCGACTTGGTCTCATTCTCTGTGGGGCTTTCTCCCTCTCGGACTTTCTTCCGACCAAAAGTGAGGGGAGAAACCTTGAAGGCGGAGCCTTTCCCTGAGGATATCTTCTGGTGATTTGGCGTGAGAGATTTCTTAATTTTCTCTCTCCTCTCTACAGATACGATCTTTGTGCCCAGCTTGTTCATCTTTTTCTCAATGTTCTGGCGAGAAAAGGCTTTCTTGAGGCTATCCACTTTCCTGAGGCTGGATCTTTTTAGTTTCTCTGCCCTGCTTTCCTCCGTCTTTTCCTCTGCACTGTCTTCCAAGGCCTCCTCACCGTGGGGCAATTCATCATCTGACGAGAGGTCCACCGTGTGCAGGGTTTCCTCCAGGGACTTGTTCTCATCAGCAAGCTCCTCCTTCCCTTCCGTTGGGCTAGAAACTGGCTCCTTTGCAAACACACTGGCAGGGATCTCATTTTCTTCCTGAAAAGAGGGACAATGTAGGTTTCATGTTAATTGCACATTTCACAAATAGTCCTGAACTGCTGTGATATGTGTGTGTCTGTTTTAGGGACATGCAGATGATAGAAACCAAATGCTTGCATCTTCAGTTTTCTAGAGTAGGAAGAGTTAATCCTAAATTGGCCAAGTCATTCCTCTAGGCTGGAAGAGGCCAAGGGCTCCCTGGTGGGAATATCATGAGGGCGGTTGGCACAAACTCTATCAGTGACAGGCAGGGGGGAAGTGGGCTGTGACTCAGACAGACCAGGAAGCCACCTAGATAAAGGAGCTAAAGTAAGTTACTGTACTGTGAACCCAGAGGCCCTCTCCCTCCCTGAGGTCAGAGGGCTCTGCTTCTGCCAAAATCGCACTGCAAAAGAGCCTGAGGGTCAAGTCAGAAGGTAAAAGATGGGGGCAGGGGAGAGAATTGAGAAGTCCTCCAGTGTCAGACACCACGTAGATCCTTGATTAGGTTCCCTCCGCAACTAGAAGTCAGAAGTAAAGGTATAGTCAACCTCAGTATCTGTCCAAAAGCACACACTAATTTCACTAATGACATCATTCTAGAGCAAGAGAAGCAACAGCTAGCCTTCCTGGGGGCCCACTCCCAAAGACTTGTGGTTTAGGATATCCTTTGTGGGAGTCAATAAGGGGAGGTGAGATATTAGGGTCATATTTAGAGGAGTGTTGGGGGATTATGCTGCCAGGCGTAGCTTATCAAGCTTCTTTGGGCAAGAATAGGTTGGCCCCCATCTCCAGCTTAGAGTGAGGAGAGAAGCTCAGGCAGCTTCCCCTTCACTGTTCCCAGCACATCTCTCCTCCAGCTTCTAGGCACACAGGCAAAGAGGTCGCAGGGAGCAGCGCCCAAGAACTCACCTCCTGAGCGCAAGGGATGGTGCTGCATGATGGCTCGTTGGGGAGCTCTGAATCCAGGCAGATTTGGGTCACACAGCATAAGAACCCTTTCGATTTTTATATTTTTCTTTGAATATTGGAAAACGAGAGCTAGTCAGCAAGGTACCTTCACATTTTCATGGAAGGAAATGGCACAGTATCGAATGTGTGGCCTGTTTCAGTCTTTGCTGTACTGCTAAATGGTTGTGCAGCTTTCAGCAAATAACTTAATCTCCCTGGGTCTCAGTTTCTTCCAAATATGAACAAGAGGATTTGATCTAGATTAGAAGCTTTCAGACTGCATTCCCAGGGGCACCAGGAGTTCCACAGGAATGCCAGAGGGGGCAAGGCTCCAGAGCCTTCTGACATCCCTGCTGCAAGCAGGGTTCAAAGTTACCTGGTTATATGTTGGGCTGCCCAGTAAACTTTCACATTGAAAAGTAACTGGACTTAGTGGATTTAAAAGTCTGTTTGGAGCCTGGCTAGTTAGCTCAGTTGGTTAGAGCGTGGTGCTGATAAAACCAGGGTCCAGGATTCTATCCCTGTACTAGCCAGCTGACAAAAAAGAAACAAACAGAAATAAACTACAAAAAAAGTCTATCAGGGATCTAAACATCATGCAAAGTTCATGTTAACAGTAAGAACTTCCCTTCTCATTTTGCAATTTTAAATGAAGAGTCTATTTTATTAAATTGCATTATGATAGAAAACATGCTCTTGTAGCGTGACTGTATATTTTTAACTTCTTGATACAAAAACTAAATGAACAAAGTTTTGATATTATAGAGAAACTTAAAAAAATCCCTGTCCTTATTAACTGCTGAGCAGTATAATTATGATACTCTTCGAAAAGATACAGCACCCTGTCTCTCTCTTATACACACATTCATATGGAGTCCTTTTCATAAATCGGTTAGAAATAAAGGATAAAGACTTGGGTAGAGGCAAAAAGCAGAAAGTCTGGTTAAATAGAATCCTTATTAGAGTGAGGATATCACATTTTCTGCTTCCCAAAGCTTTCTCCAAACCCTCCCATTTTGAATGCCATGGAAAGTGTCAGGTACACAGCATAAAAGACAAAATAAAAAACTAAAATGAATATGGGATTGCCATGAGTCATTTTGACGTGGATTTTTGCAGAGAGCCGTTTTCTCATGTTTAAGTTGAGATTGCTTCTATTTCACTGGAATGTACTCTCCACCAGTGAGGAATTTTAATCTTTTGGTCACCACTGTGTCCCAGTGCCTACAGCTCAACAGGTTCTTGTTAAATGAGCACATGTTGCAAAAGGTAGCCTTCTAAGAAAGCCCTGACAGTGGCTGGCATGTAGATTGCCCCTGCATGGGCAGGCTTGAGGATTACAAAAGAATGAGCTCAGCTCTGTATCTGGAAGGAAGTTTGCTGACTGTTGCTGCCACTGGGAAATCAGAGAACCTAAGGCCTAAGGGGGGCAGTGGTCTCCAGTTTTTAGGAAGGGTTTTATTCTCAGCGGATGGGTATTAGTGAAAGAGGGGTATACTACAGAAATAGCTAGGGCTCTGATGCTGAGTCCAGAAGCAAAATTATTTCTGTGGTTTGACAAGAGGGCTGGAAAGGTTTGACAGGAGTTGCTGGCAGGAAAGGAAGAAACCAACAGTTCAGTGAAATGTTATGAAAAGTCCTCAGTGAGGAAAGAAGAAATTCAGGCAGAAAATTGTAAAAATAAGCCCTGCTGACCAGGAAAAAAGTACATTTTGTATAGCATAGTCTCTCAGAGTAATCAAAGGTAGTAAGTTGGATAAGTGCCTTTTGTTCAGCCTTAACAAAAAATAGGCATATTAACTGTACTTCTAAAAGAACTAAACAAATAATATTGCAGTTTTTCCTTAACTGTAAATTTTATTATTACAAAAGCATAGTTACTGTTGAGTCTTAATGTTCTTTCTTCTCTCTTATCATGTATTCTTTGAGGATAGCTTTGAGGAAAGTATATTAAAAGGTGAATCAGAAATGATCCATGGTAGATATATGGGGGGTGCATATATGTGGGGGTGGTGTTGAGGGAAGGTGGGAAATCCAAAATGAACTCTTGTAAATGCCAGGGAAATTTATATGAGAGTCTTTGATGCCAACCATAAAAATAAACCCAGCAGGAACAGAGATAATCCAGGACGAGTTGGATGTGTCTTTATGCAACTGGAAACAAGTGAGATATGTCTTCTTGGCTAACTGCTCTGCTTCTGCTGTCATTTTAATTACTCAAGCAGTATTTTATGTTCTGCCTACTGGACAGTGTTTATTTTGTGCCTTCCAGTGGCATCCATTCTGAAGGTAAGCCCTTTCTTTTCACATAGGAATTTGTGAATGTCCAAGCACATGTAGGTCTTACCTTCCCATAACATATGGTTAGAAGCAGCAAAATGCTGACACTCTTCAAAATCTCTACTCTTTAGTAAGACATATGGGTGGTGTTTGACTATGAAGTAACTGTCATGGTGGTGGAAATTCCATTTGAACTTCAGATGATGGATCCTCTGTAACTGCCTTCCTCTCCTCAAGGTACCCAGCCTCACCTGCACACATGCCCTTGTGCTCAGTTCGGCCCCACACACCTCATGCAAACACTTGCTATTTCACATGCCTGCAGGTGAGGTGACACTTGTGCCTTCAGCCTCCCGTTGTAATGCTTTTCATCTGCTTAAGAGATTCCCAGACTGACAGCTATTCCAGGGAGGAGGATTGAGTATACATCCTCAACTCTATCACTGCTTACCTGTGCTGCTTACTCATATGTCTACTTAGGGTTTGTGGCTCCTTAAAATGGCACTAAGAATCCCTGGTGGGCTGCATTGGCAGTTCCATCCAGTAGCAACCCCCAGGAGCAACTGATTTTTTGCCCTTTGGTTTCAGAAAGGTCCTCAGCCTCTGCTGATGCAGGTGTTCCTGGTTCTGACCTTTCACAAGGACCCTTAGGAGTTTTTCAAAGGAAGGGAGAATTAAAAAGCACACTTCAAGCATATATGACTGACATGCTTGCAGCACGAAAGAGAAAAGGGATGGAAAGAAGTCTCGAGAAGTGGCATTTTTCCTTGCACATCAGCTCATTTGCTGTTTATACGTATTCTTGTGAACTAATAGTCCTGGTGGTATCAACACAGAGAAACTTGCCAACACGTTGGGCACTTCTTGGGTTGATGCTCATGGAAGCAAATCTTCTCTGCACATATATAGATATGCACACTTGAAAAGAAAATGAGCTCCATGACTAGTGTCAGAAAAGGAAATCTAGAGTAATAGGTCATTTAAAAGCTTGAATAGGAAGCAAGAAAGCCAGCAGTTTGCTTTCCTGTCACTAACTCATCATTCCTGTTGTTAGAAGAAAATAACAAAGGATGTCATATTCCCACAGGGATGTGGTAGCATCCTGGAGGTATATGAAGACCATAAATTTGTGTCCATGAAATGCTTTATCCAATAATCTTTAAATACTAGTTATTAAAATGGAACTATGCCCACGTGACATTCTGATTTATAGGTCTCTTTTACACATTGATGGTTTTCTCCGATTTGTGTTTCTGAGATATAGATTGCCAAGTGGATAAAGCCATTGATTAGAACTGCACCCCTAAGGCAGCTGTCGGTGGAATCAGCAAGTCATAAGAATAAAATGCATTAGTTATAATCCCTGAGCAGTCTTTCACATTCTGGAGGATTTAAAAGTTTCATTATTTTTCAGTGTTATCAAGGGTTCAATTCTTTTTTAAGATCACACTGGTTAGGTGTTCTTTGTTACACATAAAAAACACAGAACAAAACAAAAAAACAAATCACACTGAATTATTTAAAAGCTAATGTAGAAAACCCAGTAAACATGAACTTTACCATAGTGGGATTATAGTGTTTGTTTTACTCATTTCACAATTCAATTGCATAATTTCTATTATTAATAAAATGAAACCTTGCCAGTCATTTTGTTTCTCAGGGCTCCTGTATCTTTGATATACAATGAAGTTAAACTAAATGATTATTAAGGTGCTTTTCAGCTCTAATCTATTTGATTATGTGATATTAACCTAAACCCCATAAAAAAGAATTAACAAATTGTAGAAGCAATTCCATAGTTTACTAATGCCAAATATGTTTTATTTTATGCAAAAGTCAAAACTATAGGACCTGAGTTGCACTAGAGAATATTTTTCATGCGTTCAACTAAAACAGATATAGTTTACAAAACAATGGAAGGGGCAACATTTGCTTGGAAGGGCTGCATTTGAGAGAGAGTCTTTCAAAGAAATACCAACAATAATAATCAGTTTTCATTTGAAGTGCCTGGGGCAGTGCTGACATTCAATAACTGTAAATAACAACAATAAGAAGTAGTATTTTGTTTATCTCATAACCTAAAAGGGCACTGGATAAGTAACACATCAAAACAATACCCCATTACGGGAACATTAATCAATGTGATACAAACATGGTGAGTTCTCATATAAAGATACATAGCTTCATTTCTTCTAAGTCTGTACTAATTTAACAGTTTTCAGAGCAGTGGCTTTGGGTATAGTCTTTTTTAAAAAATCAATTTTAAAATAGTCCAAAAACATTACACTTTTAGCACCTTTCTAAAATTCTGATCTCATCGAAGGAACCCAAATGATGAATATTTGAACACATTTAGGCTCAATTGTCCCAAAGTGTATCCACTGCAAATGTCTAACCTTTCTACTCTTTTCACCCGATTTCACAATTTTATGTGGATGAAAGTGTAAGCTGTCCATGAGTACTCTCATTTTGATTTCTGGGTTTGAAATCATTCCCAAGTGATTTTCAAATAATTATTACTAGAACCTTAGGAGGATGTAAGTGGGCATCACACCCTCAGGGCCAGTTACTTGTGAAATTCTAGTCTCTCTAACAGACAAAATGTCCTGTTAATTGTAAATTCACTGATTTTCTGTACAAAATGTATTTCCAATAAAAGATAGCCATGCTTACAAGCAAAGTCTTAGTCTTAGCCTTTCTTTAGCATTTGCTTCTTGATCAGCAATACCTATGAGTCTTATTTCATTTATGCTGGGTCATGTCACAGTATTTTGAATTCAAGCACTGATCTTAAGCTATTACAAAAAAAAAATTAAAAAGGAAAGTTGGTGAGTTTAACTAGGATTTTAAAATTTATTTTATTGCTCAAAGGGAGATGAATGTTTTTCCTGTTTTACATACTACTGGTTAGAATTTGAAGTAATTGCTAAGAAATTAGATGCCTAAGAGCTACAGCAATGTTGTAAAGTTCAGCACAGATTTAAATGTATAAATGACATGTTTTAAGTAGGATAAATCAAGGACAAAGTTTGGAATTAAAAAAATGCAAATGAGTAAGTATCTGGTAAATCTAACAACCAACCCACCAACAGAAACACAACCTGTAGGTTTTGGAGGACACAACAAACCGGAAATGTAATCTCAACACCACAGTACTAAATATGCTTAAATCACGGGAATGATTTTCTCTTCTCGCTCTCTTATTTTCACATATTTTATTTTTGGTCTTAAACTAGAAAGCCAATAGATTTAGTAAAAGGAAGTCCAGCAAAGGGTTCAAGTGGACTGAAAGTGACAAATTACTAAAAGACACAAAGTTGTACCTGGTACATTATCCCCTCCACACCATCTGCGGGTCTAGGAAACAGTCCCCTTCTGTCTCACTGTAAAGACTGTGCTGCCACCAGAAGGGTCTATTAAGAGCAGATCTTTTGGGCAGAGTCCTTTGCTTTCATGGCCATGTGACATAATGCTGATTTCAACATGGTGGTAGTCGTACAATGTATTGTGTGGTGTGCTGCCACCAGAAGGGTCTATTAAGAGCAGATCTTTTGGGCAGAGTCCTTTGCTTTCATGGCGATGTGACATAATGCTGATTTCAACATGGTGGTAGTCGTACAATGTATTGTGTGGTGTGTGTGTGTGTGTGTGTGTGTGTGTTCTATTAAGTCCCAAATGAAAAAGCATAAGCATAGCTGCTTTAAGATCCTGGGTAAGTTGGAGTCAGTTTTTACCCAAGGACTACACCCAAGCAAAAGTGTAGCCTCCTCTCTGAGCAAATGACTTTCAGATATACTCCGTAACAGCTTCTACTCACTGAGCGCTTACACCACGTCAGTCCCTGCTAAACATTTTAAACATGTTTTTTCCTTTATTCCTCAACCTATAAGAGATATGGGAGAGGAAGCATTAGTATGTAAGAGCACATTCTTTGGAATAAATTAAATATGAGTTTGAATCCCAGTTTTACCACTTGCTTACTAAATAACTTCAGGCAAGATATAAACACCTCTGAATCTTGGTGTTCTCATCCGTGAATTGGGGATAAATTAGATGATGCACAGAGAGATGCTTAGCAGTGTATGCAGGCTTATTAAGTGCTCAAAATTATTTTGCTCTTATTAATATCCTCAATGTATAGATGAGGAAACAGAGGCTTAGAGAAGCTACAAAATGTGTCCAAGATCACGTATTTGGCAATTGATGAAACTAGGATTTGATATAGTGTCTGTGTGACTTCAAAATTTATCTTCTCAACCACTATACTGGACCATTGTCTACAACTTACTGTTTTAGCCACTGGCATAATTACTATCCTACAGAAACCCCTACTTTAAGAAGGGGCAAAAGAAAGAGCAATCTTTCCACTGAGGGATGCCCTTGTGTTTGTTTTTTCAGAACAATCATTTTGCAATGCCTTGAGAGTTGAGATATCTAATATCCTTTAGGCTCACAAAGAATCTTACATGGCTTAAGAAAGGTCCAGTTACTCTCTTCTAGTTCCCTTCCTCCTAAAATGCTCTATATAACTGTCCTTGGGCACTGCTTGTTAAGGAGGCCCAGAATGGAGTCTGAACATGCTACTTTGGATTCTTTTGAGCACCCTGGTTTCAGCTTTTACTCACTATGTGGAGAATTCCTACCATTTCTGGCTGCAATTTCACACCTGTCAACCTGATGTGACAAAACAGGAGACCATGTCAGGACCTCAACAACAGCATGTGCCTTTAAGTTCCCTAACAGTTGTTTTTTTTAAATGTCAGATTTACAGTTCTTTGAAATTTCTAGTCACATATCCTCTCCATCCCTCCCCCCAACATCTGCAGAACATCCTTGGCAAAAAAAAACAGAAAGCAATCCTGACAAATTGTGATTTTCCTTTAGTAGGTAAATATTTTTTTCCCCTTCTTAACTGAGGGATGGGAAGAGAGATAATCTCTCTAATTTATACTGGAAGGAGGAAATTTCCTTTGGTGAATCAGATTTAAACAGGTCTGTACATGTTTGGTTTTGTTTGGAGATCTGTATTTAATTTAGAAATGCCTTGAGAGCTGAGATTCTAATATCTTTTAGGCTAATAAAATAAGGATCTCGTATGGCTTAAGAAAGGCCCAGTTACGGTATCTCTTTTCAGTTCATCTGGTGCATGAAAAGCTACTGCATTTGTATTCAAAACTGAAAAGTTTCCAGGCTGCAAAAGCCTGCAAGGTACAGGAGCGCATCAGCTACCTAAACCTGTACAACATTCAAGTGCAATTTGGGGAAGACAAAAAAGGAGAGAGATGAGTCTTTCCTTTTATGGGGGTAGGAAGACTTAGGTTCTAACTTGGCAGAGCAGACTCACTTAGAAAAAGAAGGCTTCCTTGGTTTAAATCCCAAT
Source organism: Galeopterus variegatus (assembly GCF_000696425.1). Lineage (NCBI taxonomy): Eukaryota > Metazoa > Chordata > Mammalia > Dermoptera > Cynocephalidae > Galeopterus > Galeopterus variegatus. Next base: position 149,902 of record NW_007728773.1, on the reverse strand, counting down.
TTCTAGATCTCTTTTGGGAAATGAAGGCTCTGCCTGTGTGCCTTTCACAATCAAACTGTTGGTTATAGCCTCTCCCCTCCATAGCTTTGAAATCCTCTTCTATTCACATGGTCAAGTTGAGACAGCCCTGGGGCAGGGATGGCGGTCGCTTCCTGGGCTCTGTTGGCTGGGTTCCACTGGGCGGAAGGGCTTCCAGCATCAGGCAGGGCTGCCCTTTGATTCACAAATGCCCACCACTTGGAGGAACAACAGCCTCACGCAATCTCCCTGTCCCCAAATAGCCTTTTCCTACGTTAATTGCATCATTGATAAATTTAAAAAAATTTAAGTGGCCTTTTTATTCTAAGGCAACCATTCGAAGGAGAAAACATTCAAGACTAGCCTTTGTGACTATAACTGATAACATTCCTTTTATTTTACTTTACAGTTGTGGTCTCTTTCAGCAATGAGAGGCATATCTAGTATGTTTGTAAAGAGTTACGCTCTGTATTTTTAGTGCACAATTTGCTAGAAAAGAACTCATCAAGATTGTTTTGCCCCCAAAGTCTTAAAAGAACAAGGCTAGTTCAACTCTAATGGAATCTATCAAATCTGTCCTCCATTTGGTTAGTCCCTCAGACATTGGTAGCCTTTGGACAAAGGGATATTTTAAATAGTTAATGAGTTTGACTTCTTGATTTAAAACAAAACAAAACAAAAACCCAAAACTCACATGATCACCTCATTTCCACAAAGAGTTAATAAAAAGCCACTGAATTAATTTGCCCTGTCCCGCTGCCAGCTGCTGCTAGAGTCCCAAGCTTCTAATGCAGAGACAAGTGAATTTGACAAGGGTGCGTGCACCTGCACATCTCCCCAACTTGTACAGAGTGCATCCAGGTGCTCCCTGACAAAGGACACGGTCTACTAACCTCGCGGGCATCTGACTTGGGTTTAAGCTGCTGTGACCTGGGAAATTCCAACCCCTGTGTGCAGATTTCACATTTGACTACTGCAGGCAGACAGACGATGCCTTGTCTGTGAGATCCCTGACAGTCAGGACAGATGTGAAAATGGCTGTGAGAGCCAGAACGACAGAGATCATGAATGTTGAGGAGTCCCAGCCCGCGTGTGAGGAGGCGCAGTGGGCACTGACCTGGAAGATGAGCACTTTGAAATGGTTGCGTCTAAGCAGCTGGGCGTGGTTGTTCTCCAGGCGCTTCACCTGCGCGCACTGCCTCTCCATGCGCTCCTTGACCGCGCGCGTGTGGGCGCTGACCTTGCGGGACTTCTCCAGCAGCTTGCTCACCGTGTTGCTGGTGGAGGCCTGGTACTTGGAGAGCTTGGTGAGGTCGTTCTGGATGCCCTTCACGGAGCCCTCCAGGCTGATCTGCTGCTGCTCCATCTTGTGCTGATTCTCCTGCACCGCGTCCAGCATGTTCACCAGCTTGTCCAGGAGCGTGAGCACCGTGACGGCGTTCACCTGCGAGTTGTCCCGGATGGCCTCCTCCGTGTGTCCCAGGTTCAGGCTGGGGCTCGGCGTGGAGGAGGGCATCGGACTGGGGCTCGGTGGTTTCTCCTGCTCCATGTCAAAACCCGGGTGCTGGAACTTTTCGGCTTGTGCAGCGTCCTCTCCCATGGCTGGACAGGTGGGAAATTTCTTTCCCGCTGGGAGCTGCTTGTTGCTCCGGCGAGAAGGGTGGTGGTGAAGGGTGCAGAATGAGGCCCGCTGGTTTGAGCTCAGAGCACTGCTCTCCAAGACTGGCAGAGGTTCAGACGGGCAACAACTGGCTGCGCTGATCAGGGGAACTGCATTCCAGCTGCTCTTAAAGGCCCTCACTCCGCCCAATGGGAGGCGAAGATTACAAGAAACCAGAACCACTCAGGGTTCAGGAGCATGCACACATTTCCTAACAGCGTTCTCCTCTGCACAGGGTACTAAGCTGCAGGTTTAGCTTTTCTTTCCTATTCCCCTTCCCTTAAAAAAAATAAGTTCAAGGCCATATTTCAATCATGACTTCATCTAGAGGCGGAGAAAAACATGCTAACTTGGCCCAGCTCCACAGCTTCCAATTGGCTGAAGCTAGTAAACTTTTCTCTGGCTGCTATGTTACAGATGCAACAGAGCGCCTGTTTTTTTTCCTGGATACAAGTTATTGTAACGGAAAATATTGTTCGTATTTGCCCTAGAACTGGATGATGGGTTGCAGAACACCGGGTATCCTACTGGGAGGAGGAGAGTTTAAAGGGTGCGTGCAGCCAAGTTTGTGTTGTTAGTTTCTCATTTGCAAAGGAGTGGAAGTAACCCTGATAATGATAGGAAAACAGCCCAGTTCTTCTTATTACTCTTGCAATAGGGGATGCAAAGTAAGTTGAAAGGGATGTTAAAACAAGTCATGCTGCTATGAGTATTATGGACTGTTATCATGTAATAGGTGAAATGTTTTTGAATGACCACTTTTTCTTTTCTTTTTCTTTTCTTTTTTTTTGAGAAGTGAGATTGAAAGAGGAAAAACCAATAAATAAATAAATAAATAAATAAAGCAGTCTCTTTAATAACCTACCAACCATACTGATTTGTTTTAACTAATTTTAAATTTGTGCAGAGAGAGTTTCTCAAACGTTCATCTCTGCAAGACATTTATTGACACGTGCCCAGAGGTGTGACTGTCAGGCAGGTCGAGTGGGAGTTTCTGAAGTGATTCTAATGTTTAACATTTCCAAATTCCTGCTCAGTGAAGTGGCACACCTGTTCTCAAATGTGGCCCTTCTCAGCTGAGCCCTTGAGACATGGGGCTTATTTCCTAAAACGACTTTACATGCTTCAATTGGTTTTAAATGTATCTAGCCTTTGAAAGTCCTTTCAGCTAGAAGTTTGTAATAGGTCTTCTATGAAAAGTTTTGAAAAGAACAAATGCCAGCTCACATTGGGTCAGAGGTTGATAATGGGACATCCCCATTCTTCAATGGCAGTATCTACATGTAAGTCAATCAATCAGCAGGCCAGTTGTTGCCACATTTTTTGAATCCCTACTCTCTGCTGCATGCTTGATGTACTATTTAGAGGATATTGGCAAACCATGATCCAAGACCCTGCCCTCAATGAATATACCTGCTAGTTAGGACAATGGATTAAAGATATCTACAAAGGACCCCAATTTCCTTAGATTATTGGTATCCCCCAAATCTACTTGAAGTGAATCCTTTAAAAATGGAGACTAAAAAAAGTGAAAAGAAGATTGGGTTGGAAATTTATCTGGTAAAAAAAGTAAGAAAATGATTAAAATTAACATACCTAATACTGAACAAAATTTAGTTGGCCAACAGTGTGTTAAATATGAGAACAAAGGATGAATCAAGTGTTGATTTGGAGAAGCATAATTTTCTAACAAAATTATACAGTATCATGATACAATGTCCTTTTACATTCGACTCCTGTGGGCAAATCATAAAGAGTGTGATTATTTCAAAAATATTCGAGGGCTTCATCAATTTTCCAAGAGCCTCTCCTAAATTTTGACATTCAAATCATTCCCTGTTGAAGCACTTATTGTGCCATCATCCATGTGGATTTTTTCTTCTTCAAATGTTAGCTATTCCAGCTGCAGATTCTCATTTGTCAGAGAAGTTGCCCATGATTCAAGGGTTTCTCTAACATTTTACCTTCATCAACTTCATGATTTCCTACATATTTTGCAAGGTTTGTGATTTCACATTATAATCACTTTGCCCTGATTTTGCATTGATTTATGCTGATTTTGCATTGCATTATTAGATATTGTATAATCAGCTGGATGAATAGAGATCAAAGAGATGGGGTGTCAGGTGGGGAAAGGAATGAGGCTAGTTGTTAAACAAGAAGAAGGGTTTGAATGTGGGCTCATTTACTTTTAAAACTTAATTTTGAATAACACATGTCATATAGCAGTTATCTATTGCTGGGTAACAAACCAACCTGCAACTCAGTGGCTTAAAACAACAGTCATTTTATTTGTCATGATTCTCAGGTTGGTGAGGCAGGGCTCAGCTACAATGGGTCATCTCTGCTGGGCACTCTCATTCAGCTGTAGTTTGGTCTGAGGAATTCCAAATGGCCTCATCCACATGTCTGCTCCTCAGCAGGTCCAACTAGAATACTGGGATTTCTCTCTCTTCAGTCTTTCAGCCTCCAGGGACACTGCATCTGATATCTCTAGTAGGGAAGTCAAACTCCTGTACATGGTGCCTCAGCATTCCAAGGGAGTAGAAGAAAAAGCTGCAGGTCTCTTAAAACTAAGCTCTGGAACCCTCCCCTTTTCACTTTCACCACATTCTATAGTCCAAGGAGGGCACAGGCCAAGCTCACATTCAAGGGGACTGGAAATAGAGCCCATCTCCTTATGGGGTTGGCAGCAATGCCCCATGACAAAAGGGTAGGCAGCATGGGAGAGACTGTTGTAGCCATCTTTGGAAACAATTTACCACAAGATGAAATCATTCTTCTTTCAAAAGCCTGTCACAGACAAAGCTGAAGGCCCTTAGATCACCATTTTTATTCCATTCCCTTTTCCCTCTTCTCAGAGGTAATCATTTCTATGGATTTGTAATATATCCTTAGGAAATTATAAGTGATCAAGTTCTTTAGTGAATAATTTCATGTTGCAATGCAATTTGCTCTGTTGGACAACCTTATACTTATGGGAACTGTGGGGAGCTATATAATGGGAGCTCTCCTTTAAGATGGCATGGGACGAAGTTAACAGACTGTGATACAAACTCTAAGGGCAGCAAGAGTTTATATAAGGGAAAGGCAAAGACAATCAGAGAAAATACTACTGATGAGTTAGAATTTGAGGTAACCTTGAGCAGTGCAGCTCACCGTTTAGTTGACCTAAATTAAGTTCTATTTCTGTCAGAGAAATTAGTGAAATTCAGCAATCGACTCTTAAAAGAAACTTCAAAAAAATTAAAGTTTCTTGGAAATTAGGTAGTAGAATTTAGAATTGATACCATGACGGATAGGTGGCTCCTGGAGGTTTTTGAACATGTGAAAGTGATATGTTGAAGATGGATTAGTGCTGCAGATAAGGGAAAGGCAAAGACAATCAGAGAAAATACTACTGATGAGTTAGAATTTGAGGTAACCCTGAGCAGTGCAGCTCACCATTTAGTTGACCTAAATTAAGTTCTATTTCTGTCTGAGAGAAATTAGTGAAATTCAGCAATCTACTCTTAAAAGAATCTTCAAAAAAATTAAATCTACCTATTCCGTACTACGAAGTTTCTTGGAAATTAGGTAGTAGAATTTAGAATTGATACCATGATGGATAGGTGGCTCCTGGAGGTTTTTGAACATGTGAAAGTGATATGTTGAAGACAGATTAGTGCTGCAATAAAATGTAGGAAGGGGTCACTTGGTTGGTAACATTTGTTGAATGGGAAATAAGTGCTAGTCACTGGAGATGCAAAGATGAGTGACACTTATTTTCTACCCTTTCAAAGTTCCCACCATAGTGGGAGAACTAGGCAGGTGGACAAGCACTGGTATAGATACTCAGGTGTGGTACGTAGAGAGGGAAGGATGGTCTCTGCTGGAGCCCAGGAATGCTAGGGCTTTTGTCACGGCAGAGTATGGTAGGGACTCCGAATTCTCCATCTGACCAGCAGCTGCCTCCTGTTACCTCGTTAATGAAATTTCAGAGTCACAGTCAGGAAGATTTCTGACATCTTGCTGGTTCCTCTCCTCCCAGTTTTCTGTCTTCTGTTTGGTCCTTTCCCCCTCTCTCTACTTCATGAAGAGAAATTTTACTCAAATACTGGCCGTTGTGTTTTTTCTCCTACCACATGAAGGTGTGTTCTTATTATCATGAAAGGCAGTTTCCTCCCTTCCTAAGAAGAATTCTGATGCCAGTTAAGATAACTAAACTCTTTAACACCTTTTTTTTTGTGTGTGTGTCAAGATCTCAGGCAAGGAGACAAGTTAGAACATCGTTCATTCATTATTCACTCATTTGTTCATTCAGCAAATATCACAGAGTGACTATTGGGTGCTGGGAATATAGCAGTAAATAAGAGACAAAATTCCTGTTCTTATGGAGCATATGTTTTGAGGGATGGAGTTGGAGACAAATAGTAAATGAAAATCCAATGTAATGTCAGATGAGTACTAAGAAGAAAAATAAAGCAGGGTAAGGGCTAGAGAGTGACAATGGTGCTGTCTTAGATAGGATGGTTAGGGAAGACTTCTTCGAACTAGGGCAACTTTAGCAAATATATGTAGCAGGAATTCAGATGAGAGGGAAAGGACTTCTTCTGTGGTAATATAGTGTTTTTAACATGTTGATAGAGTTTTAATTGGACACAAGTACAGTCAACTAAAGTCTGCACTTCCTAAACTCTCTATGAGCTGGATGTGGACCTGTTACTACGTTCTGTTCACTAGCAGTGAGAAGTGATACAGACCTTCCCAAGTACTGCCCTTCAAAGGACTGATCCTACCCTCTTTCCCCCAGTTTTTCTTAGGAGATGGCAAAAACTGACTTTGGACAGAGAAATGGAAACCAATGAATTGAGGATTGAAGACAGCAGCTCCTCCTGCTCTCTCACTCTTGTTCCCTCCTCTCTCTTTCTCTCTCTCGCTCATTGTCCTAGTAAACAGAATAATAGTTAGGAGAATGGACTCTCAAGCCAGACTTCCCAGCTTTTAATTCCAGCAAGGTTGTATGATTTTGGGCAAATTTCCTTTTCTTTCTAGGCTCCAGGTTCTTACTATAAAATGAGGATAATAATAATTCTTATCTTATGGCTATGGCTTATGTGAGGCTTTAGTGAGTTAAAATTTGTGAAATCTTTGAACCAGTGCCTGGAACATGGTAAGCACCATATGTGTTATATACATAAATCAAATAAAACCCCATAGTGATATAACTGTCTATTTCAGTCTCTTGGCTTTGAAGATGTGATTTCATTTTCTTTTAAAATATATGTTGGTATCTTGTGTTTCATACGCCATGTTCAAAATGAGCACTTCTTCTGCTGTCCCTTTCTGCCTTGCTCATTCACACAGTACTGTGTGACATCCCTTGGGGAAATATTTGGGGATGCCTCTGCCTTACTTAGAGATAAATTAATCAGCTTCTTTAAGTGAATTGCTACATGCTCAACACAAACTTATACTTTTCAACAATACAAAAAAAAAAAAAATCAAGGCCTTTGGCCTGGAGAAGTTCAGTTTTTCAGGAAAAGCAAGATTTACGTACAAGAAGCAATTAGAAGACAATACCTAATGAAGTGTTGAAGTTGTCCCTTTTCAGTCTCAGGAAACCTGTAACATCACAATAAGCCTTACTTAGCTTTTGCTTTTCTGATTGCAGAGCCCTAAAGCAAACAGGAACTGAGGCAGAGTGTTAAATTAAAAGGCTAATTTAGTAAAGTGCTTTTCATATAATACAGTGCTTTTCACACATGTCTCAAGATACTGCAGGACCTTTAAAAACAATGGTTGAAGGAAGTGGGTGGGTATTGCAGTGTGTTTTCATGGCTAGGTTGCTTGGGGAAGTCGAGCTCTGAACAGAACAGTGAGATGAGCAGTGATATGGTTTGTTCTTCCTTCCCCAGTTAGATAGAGCTTTTCCACCCTCCTCCTCAGTTTTCCTCTCTCTCTTCTGTGGCACCTCTAATTGTTTATTGCCTTTTAAATCTCTCCTGTGAAGGAGATTCTAGAGATTCCTTTGGTCACATGATTCAGAGTTTAACAGCCTTATTTTGAAATTGTTAATTTTCAGGTCTATTTTGTGAATTCGTCCCTTGACGTATCATGATGAATGGATGCCAGGAAGTCCTACGATTCTGTCATCTATTTAAAGAAAAAAAACAAAAAAAAACAAAACTCAAGGACAACAACAAAACCTTCCTACCCTGTCTTAAAAGGAAGTTATATTAATGTGAAAGCTTTAGAGAAGGATGTTCAAAACCCATCTTGGTAACCAAGTCTGGTATTTGTCAGGAAGTTCTTCTTCATAGATAATTTAAATCCTTATCATAGCGATATAAAACCATTTCCTTTCATTCTGCTCTGTTTTTTGAGTTAATGAATATCCTCATAATGGATTTCTATAAATTATCTATTAATCATCTTTCTGTAATTTCTAAATATTCATGTTAAAATTTAGGATCTCAGATTAAATTGAGGCTTTATCTATATAGAACCCACTGCTATAAATGCTTTTTATCAAAAATATTTTGGCAACGCAACGTGTCTCAGCAATAAAATATTTTTGTAGGTGAATAATTGTGGTAGTAAGAAGCATTTGCCTAGTGGTGAACACTCAGAAAGTACTTGAACTATCTTGGATTATCTCTGAATGCTAAAAATGTGAGAGACCAAATTCCTCTCCCTCTGGGCTCACACTTGTTGGCTTCAAAGAACTGTTGTCCTAGTGAAAGCTGTGGCTTTATACCAATTGGAAAAAATAAATTTTGAGTGAGCTGGAAATCCAGGTAACAAGCATAGGTGGCAAGAGCAGAAGGAGTAAAGGTTTGGCTGACTGGTCTCATGTGAACAACTGCTTTATTAAAAAATATTTTGGGTATCTCTTTCTGAAACAATTTTGGGCTGTTGCGTAGACACAGCCATTATATCAGTCCTGATTAATGGCAAACACGATGGAATGTGTTATAATGCAAAAGGGACTTAGTGTCTTTAGGTCTTACTTTTATTTTTAAAACTGGTCTACTTGATTTCTAAGGCCTTTTCCAGTAATAACACTTTACAATTTAATGAACACTTTAACACATTGTTGCAGAGTAATTTTGTTAGTATGGTCTCAGATTTTCAACTTTGAAAACAACATCAACAAACAAACACAGCATTGTTTGGTCACTGGATCTCATGTCTGCTCACAGCCAAGGTGTTTGAATGGACTGAGAAATCAAAAGACCTGAACTGGATTTTCAGTTCTGATATCTGACACTGACTGGGTGACATTGAGCACTCTGTCTTGTAGGGACTGGGCCTCTTCATTTGTAACATGAAGGATTTGACTAATTCAATTCAGCAAACTTTATTAATTGTTTCCTACATTTAAGGCCCTTCAATAGGATGGGGAAAGTACAAAGATAAATTAAAGATGTGGAGAAGATCTTAATGAAATACAAGTCCAGAGGGAAAGAAGGGCAGAGTTAAGCATTATAATAGAAAAAAACAAAGTTCTAGGAGCACCAAGGAGGCAAAGAATGAGCTTCTGAGTTTCAAGTATTATGAAAGATGTATAGCTGGAGAGCCCTTCAGGGAAGATGTATTTGGTCTGCATTTTAGACACTGTCACTAGTGTATACAGCTATTACAGCAACCACAGTCTACTAAAGTGACTAGATATGTCTATCTCTCACTGCTAATTTCACTCCTCTGCAGGGTGTAAGAGAAATGAAAACGTGGGAAGATGGAGTTTTTCCAGTTCAGGGACTGACCTTTATAAGAATCAGGGCAGAGAGTCTGTAATGAAGCTAGTCGAGAAAACTTGTGTAAATATCCCTGACATAAGATTGAACTAATTTGGTTTATGTGGAAGGAAGCCTGATCTACATTAGAGGAAAATACTATCTGAATTATAGGATTTTTTTTTAAAGAAATGCAATTATACTATTTTCAGGTATTAATTAATTGCTGGAAAAGATTTCTAAGTTTAAGTGCTATTGGAATCTTCTTTTATCTATCTATCTATCTATCCATCTATTTATTTATTTATTTATTTATTTAAAAGATGACTGGTAAGGGGATCTTAACCCTTGACTTGGTGTTGTCAGCACCACGCTCTCCCAACTGAGCCACGTGCACGCCCTGGAATCTTCTTTTAATGAATAAATAAGTTCTGATTCATTAGTACTATCTTTTGAACACATATAATTTATATGTTCATGTGTTTAAAATAAAATGGCTTATGAAGCTCTTTAAATTTTTTCATGCTGCTAATTTGTTTAGTGACCCCCTTTTTATATAAACAGTTCAGAGGTAAACTTGAGTCCAATATGGTTCTACTTTTCAAAACTTTATGAGTAGGGTCTGAGTAAATGCTGTCTCACTCTCTGGTATTTATGTACTAGAAATGGTGCAAATTTATTACAATGAGATCTGGAGCTATTATCCCTAAAAATTGTAGCTAAAAGAGATATCAAAGAGGGAGGCCAGCTGGCTGCTTCAGGCTATCATATGCCGTGACATAGCAAGGGACATGACTGATGAGCTTCTGGAAATTCTTCTTTGTTGCAAACACATTGACAGCAATTGGAAGATGGAAGTAAGACAGACATGCTCAGGAGAGTTCTCTCTGTATCTGCTCAAGCTTAGCTTTTGTTCAGTAGGAAGGAGGTCAGACCCAGGCAAGCACTAAGGAGATGCTGAGATGACAAAATTTGAAAGGCATCCTGATATAGGAGCAGCCAGGAACAAGGAGCAACTGGAAGGTTTTCCTGAAGAGCATTTGAAAACATGGAAAACACCATGTGAAATTCCAGGGCGTCACTAAAGAGCCCATGTTTATGTTATGAACCCATGTTTCTGTATATTAATTAATAAAGAGAGAGCTACCTGGCATAATAAACCACATGGTCATTTCCACTATTATGATTCACCTTCCTAGCGGTTGTACCTCCTCAGGTACAAAATTACATATCAGAAGCTTAGTAAGTGCTGAAATAAAGCAAAAAAAGACAGATAGCCCTAAGAAATATTTTACTGAGGTGAGGGTAGCTGTGTGTACTGCTCTTTCACATTCTGGGCCTATTTATGTCTGTTCTCCAATTTCACGAATTATAGAGAACTGAAAAAAGTAAGGGTACTACAGTGGACTTTCCATAAAACTAAAGGTATTTAATTTAAAAGAATGTACTTTATTTTGTGATTATGTCATTGTTAGTTTAGGGAATTATAGTACTATCTGTAATTTTTTTAACTTGGCAGGATGAAAATATTGACAACCTTAGTTCAGGTCCCAATTGTTCCTTTTTGGGGGGTTATTTATGGTTCCATGAGACTCCTGAGAACCACAGATTTAGAAAACTTAGATAAGATTTGTATTCCAATGGTTTTCAAACAGATCCACATGGAGAAATGCATTATCATATCAAAAGCACATGAGCACTCACACTTACAAATATATGTGTATTTACAATAGAAATAAAAGTTTTACAAAACAATACTTAACCTTACCTTATGCAGTACATTCTGATCTATTCTGTTTTAACTGTTAAAAATGCCGGTTGCTAGTCAATAATTCGATTTCAGAGCCTATTAATGGGTTACATCCCACAATTTGAAAAACACTGTTGTGGACGCAGAGTCCTCTCTTCCTAGGACATAGCTGAATAAACACTGACAGGTGTTTCCTTTCTGGACCTCCTTTTCTAAATTCCACACAGACCACATCCCTCCTGTTGTACATTTGTTGTCCTGGATAGGTTACAATGCAATTGATTAAATAATAACTTTATGTCAGCCATAATCCTGTTCTCAGCATATACTCTTGCCACCATGCTTAGTTTGAGGAGTATTTTCTACTTCATTTGGATTTAGAGGTCACTTTAGTCTTTTTACAATGCAAGGAAGTCCTCTGGCCTCAGACCCACATTTTCAAAATACTTTTTACAATAGGTTATTCTGCAGTCTAGCAATCCACACCCTCTTTAATTGATTCTATTAGCCTCAGTTGCAAAGTGTGACATTTTAGTTACTATTCAAATTTAAGATTTGGGGAGGAATAAGGGGGAACACCTCACCCCAGCTCTTGAACGCTGACCAGGCAATGGGAGATAGAGTCCAGATGAAAGGACAAAGGCAATTCAAACTAATTAAATAAATTAGTGATTAAGTTAAAGTGTCCAAATGTAATTAGTTTAACTATGTAAACTTGCCACCGGAGTAATGAAGAACAGAAAATATGCCATGTGTGTTTTGTAATAATTATTTTATTTTAGATTGTACGATAGGTGCCAGCCTAGCAGTGTCACATGATGGTTTAGAGTGTGGCCTATGGTGCCAGACTGTCTGGGATCAATCCGTATATTGATGGCCCATTTTAGGATGAGGGGACCGAGACTTTGGACAAATTTTTTTACCCTATCTGAGACTCAGCTGTAAAATGAGCTATAAGATGAGAAAGATAAGAGTATGTACTTCATAGAATTGCTCTGAGGATAAAATTGGTTAATATATGTAATGATTAAGTCCAAACTTAGTCTTTCCATGCCTAATTTTCCTCATTAAAAAATTGTGCTAATACTACTACTTACTGTAGTGTTGTTTAACGTTTTATGAATATACTAACACAACAAACTAGTCAGCTAGTCAAAATTACCAATGCTACCTTATTTTGCATGTATTCATTTAATATAGTCTTTCTACTATATTTAATAATTGAGATCTTGGCTTATATACATCAAAGTTGCTCTTTATGTCTTCCTAACAGTGAACAACATTCTACTCCAAAAGAATCAGACGTGAAACTTTAAATAAAGTTGAAGCATTCATTCCAATTCAAATTAAAGTGTCCAAATGTAATTAGTTTAACTATGTAAACTTGCCACCGGAGTAATGAAGAACAGAAAATATGCCATGTGTGTTTTGTAATAATTATTTTATTTTAGATTGTACGATAGGTGCCAGCCTAGCAGTGTCACATGATGGTTTAGAGTGTGGCCTCTGGTGCCAGACTGTCTGGGATCAATCCGTATATTGATGGCCCATTTTAGGATGAGGGGACCGAGACTTTGGACAAATTTTTTTACCCTATCTGAGACTCAGCTGTAAAATGAGCTATAAGATGAGAAAGATAAGAGTATGTACTTCATAGAATTGCTCTGAGGATAAAATTGGTTAATATATGTAATGATTAAGTCCAAACTTAGTCTTTCCATGCCTAATTTTCCTCATTAAAAAATTGTGCTAATACTACTACTTACTGTAGTGTTGTTTAACGTTTTATGAATATACTAACACAACAAACTAGTCAGCTAGTCAAAATTACCAATGCTACCTTATTTTGCATGTATTCATTTAATATAGTCTTTCTACTATATTTAATAATTGAGATCTTGGCTTATATACATCAAAGTTGCTCTTTATGTCTTCCTAACAGTGAACAACATTCTACTCCAAAAGAATCAGACATGAAACTTTAAATAAAGTTGAAGCATTCATTCCAATTCAATAACCGTCCTTTTGAATTTCCATTATGTGCTAAGTACTGTGTCCTATAAGGCACATTTCTGCCTGGCAAAGGTTGAAGAAAAGCTGAATTTAAAAGGCCACTATAATTAGAACTTTTGCTAATGGCACTTAAACTGATTAATGTCCAATAGGACCCACTCTACTGAAGCATATTTTTTAGGCAATTATACATTTATATTAAATTAAACATTTGTTGAATGAATGAGCTTATGTAGCAGTGTCTCCATGTGGCTCTTGGAGTTAATTCTGTAATAACGTGGACAGCGTAGCTCAGGACCTTCTCCCTTGCTGTTTGCTGGGAATGCTCTTTCCTTTCATTCTCACAAGGCTGGTTTTTTTCTCATTATTTAGCATAGTCTTCCCTGACATTCTGGGTCCCTACCACCCTGTTGTGTATTCTTCATTGCACATATCATTAGTTGGAATAACACTGTTTGTGAGCTGCTTATTGTCTGTGTCTCTCCCTAGATCTAAAGCTTTGTAGAGGAGGGATCTTGTCTATTATTCAAACTCTGTGTTATTTTTCTATTATGGGTTGCAAATTACCATAAACTTAGCAGTTTAAAACAACACACATTTATTATCTATCTCACAGTTTCTGTGGGTCAGGAGTCCAAACATAGGTTAGCTGGGTTTCACCAGGGTTAGCTCAGGCTGTCACCAGGCTGAAATCAAAGTGTTGGGCCATGCTACAACGTCATCTGAGACTTGAAGTCCTCTTCTGAGATCATTCAGGTTGTTGGAAGATATCAATTTCCTGTGGTAGCAGGACCAAGGTCCCCTTTTTCTTGCTGGCTGGCCAGTTGGGGACAGGGGGAGGGGAGAGGGCACTCTCAGCTCTTAGAGACTACTAAGGATTCTTGCCATGAGAGTTTCTTACAATATGGCAGTTTATTTCTTCAAGGACAGCAAGAGAAGCTTTGATCTCTAGATTCTCTTTTAGGAGTTCACCTGATTACACCAGCCCCACCCAGGATAATTGCCTTTTGATGAACTCAAAAGAGACCTTAATTTCATTTGCAAGATCTCTTCACCTTTGCTACATGATGTAACCTAATCATAGGAGTGCTATCTCATTGTATGCACAGGTGACACCTCACTCAAGGAAAGGGTATAATACTGGGCAGGTAGGCCAGAGTTGGGGGTCCTGAAGGCCACCTTAGAATTCTGTCTACCACTCTGTTATAGTGCTAAGGCCTAAAGAACATCTGACACTTAGTAGATATTTAATACACAGTTGTGAATGAATGAATGTCTATGAAATAAGTAAGAACCAAGGAACCAGTGAGAAATGAAAATAAACTATTGGCTATCTATTCAGATGTATGCTTAGTATCCTATATTGAATTCAAAACAACCTTGTGATTGGGTTGTTCACTTAATTCACTTTCCTTACTGAGGGACTGTGACTACTGCACCCTTTAAAAGGGAATCAAACAGTATTTGTTGCATTATACTTGTATTAGCAGTTTCTGTGATACAGTCTTGATTAATTATCCTGCCCAGTAACCCTATGCAGATGAAAGTGTTAGACCTCAGGATTCTAGAATGACTTGTACATGGAAGCCTAGCTTATCATTAGCAAATCAGGAATAATCGATACTAGAACTTAGACTTTTGCTATAGGTTGTTGAACATTTCATATTCCACTGCTTCCCCCAAACCAGAGAGGATGGAGGCATTTTTAATTTTTAGGAAAATGATGTAAAATCAGGTTCAGAAAGATGTTATCCTGACCGTACCTAAGACTCTATTTTGAGAAATGACTCTCTAAAGGAAATGTAGACAGTCCTAATATTGGAGATACAAGAAACTGCAAAGATGAGGCAGGCATAGGATTGTGTATTAGTTTGCTCCAGCTTCCAGGACAAAATACTGCAGACTGGGTGGTAGACAACAGACATTTGTGTTTGTTTTGGCAGCACATATACTAAAATTGGAGCGATACAGAGATTAGATGTCCACTGTGCAAGGATGACATGCAAATTCGTGAAGTGTTCTGTATATAAAAACCAAAAACAAAACCCTCCCAAACCAGACATATATTTTCTCACAGTTCTGAAGGCTGGAAGTCTATGATGAAGGTGCCAGCAGATTCTGTTTCTCGTTAAGGCTCTCTTCCTTGGTTGTAGACAGCCGCTGTCTCACTGTGTCCCACATGGCCTTTCCTCAGTGCTCTGCTCTCGCTTTTTCTTCCTATAAGGACACTGATCTTATTAGATTAGAGCCCCATCTTAAAAAAAAAAAAAATCCCTGCCTTCATGGCACTTATTTTTTATGTAAGATATACAGTCAGCCCTTGTATCGTGGGCTCTGCATCCTTGGATTCACCCATCTGCAGATAGAAAATATTCGAAAAAAAAATCGCGTCTGTACTGAACATGTATAGACTCCCCCCCCCATTTCATTGTTCCCTAGAGTATAACAACTATTTACACAGCATTACACTGTGTTAAGTATTATAAGCAATCTAAAGATGATTTAACCTATATGGGAGGATGTGCATAGGTTCTGTGCAAATACTATGCCATTTTATATCAGGGACTTGAGCATCTGCTTTTGAGGGTCTTGTATCCAATCCCCCACGGATACAGAGGAACAACTGTAGAGGGAATACAGGTGGATTTCTACACCTGCTTGCATCCTACAGACATCCCAGTGTTTTGCCTTTGGGATGCAGCAGTTTGTGTTGTATAGGAAGTAGAACGCCTCCCACAAAGTGAAAATCATGCCACAGGCGAGCTTTTCAAACTGGATGAGCTATGGCAGGCTTCTCTTGAAATATGTGTTTGAGATACCTTCCATACTTCTACAGAATACCGCGGTGTGACATGCTTTTCATCTGGAGCAGGGTTGTGCCGCAGGTTGGGAAATGCTACAATCCCAATTCAGGTTTGCATAAGCAATGTGTAGTCAGCTCTAGCCAGAGTCACCAAGCAGTGTTTTCATTTATTTTTCTTTTGATAAGACAGAGTTCAAAAACAGCTAAAAAAAAAAAAAAGTTCACTGTCACATTTCCACAAGTAGTAACTATTATATTAGTATCTTTGTGGTAAGAATAAGAAGTTTAGGAGTAGGCTGTAGACAAAGCATGGAGAATTGATTATTATTGCTTAGGAGATTTGGAAAGTAAGTAATTATGCTTGGATTAAAGGAAGACTATTGTCTCACGCACACACAGTCTATGCTGATCCATGTCCAGTATGTGTGTGTGTGTGTGTGTCTTAGGAATAGAGAAAATGTCAGCTGTGAGTTGGGGTAATGTAGGGTATCCTCTAGCTTCAGAACCAGTAATTTCTCAGTTGTGTCATAAATGCACAAGATGCTCCCTGGGCTGGATTTTTGAATCTCTGAATTAGCTGAAACAGTTGTAAAATCACATGGAGCCAGACAGTTTACAATCAACTGCAAATCAAAGGAGGCTCCTGTATGCTGTTTGTTCTAGCAGGCAGGGAGTATGTATTGAACTTGTGAAATGTGCTTTTGCTATCCCATTAACAAAATCTGCCTATGATTACAACCTCTTATCTTCCCAACCCTCATTTCCCCTCCTTAGCCCCATATTACAGAGAGTTAAAATTCTCAGCACCAGGAACATCTAGGAGGTGGTTTTCAGCACAGGCTGTGATACCTCATCGAGTGCACCTGGGCTGTGTTCTTAGTTAGATCCTGCACATACCTGGTTCCGACATCAGAACTGATTTCTGTCAGCTCTAATGTGCCTGAAAAATTTCTTTCAAGACAGTTTCCTCTTCTAACACATCCCGGGGGAATCTCCCCTGGGGGGTGTGAAGCAACATTAGATTGTGACTATGATAAGCTATTCACATGTTGGAAGCGTTTTGTATGAAAAGCAGCACATTACATCTGTTGTTTTCCTTATATAGGGTATATTTCACACTGAGAGATACTGGAACACAACCCAGGACTCTTTCTTGACTCCTCTGCAGTCTTGTACTTCCTCCTCCTCAATGACGGCAGATCCTGAAGCACTTAGTGACATATGGTAGCCTATCTGTGAAGTGTGCTGAATGCAGTACACTTGCTTTCTGACTCAGAGTATTGTGTTTCATGTTGGGCATCATGTCTTTTAAAGGGGTATTGACAAACTGGAACTCAGCCACTAGAAATATTTTTTGGAACAAGGTAGAAGGAAAAAATAATTATATTCATGTCTGTATAACTAGTACCTGTACAGAAAAGGGCTATAAGAATGGTGGAGTCAGCAAAGTGCCACAATGTAGAGCTAGGGCTAGGTCTCACAGACCCCTTGAGCCCATTGTCCAGACTGGGTCCCAAACCCTTCACATGCAGGTCTATGAGCTAGGTAACAGGAAAAGGTCCTTGGAGACCTGGGTGAAGAAATAATAGGCTTTATTCAGAGCTAGGAACAGTTGACCTAATATGGCTTCCCGGAGCGTCCTCTAGAACCTTCGTGCATCTGTGCTGTTAGTCCTTTATACTCAAGTCCATAACCTCCCACAAAAAAACCTGGATGCACACGTGTAATCACATTAGACAATAACGAGGAAGACATGTGTGCACGTGCATGCCCACCTCAGATGCTAGGCAAGACTCCAAACATCTGAGGGGCCCTGACCATTTTCCTTATATTTTCCCAACACACAAGAAACTGGAGGGGCTCAGCCCGGAGGAATCAATTGTTGTGTTTTATTGGAGGAGGGTAGTAGCCATGATTTAGATGTTTGAAAGTCTGCCATGTAAAAATGCAAATTATTTTTCTTTTTCTGTGTAGTTCCAGTCAGCAGAACTAGAATCAATATGTGGGATTCATGGGTAAACAGATTTTTATTCTATATAAGGAAGATCATTCTGCTTAATAGTTGTGCGGTGATGAAATGTACATATACAAGCAAAAGCCACAAGATCTTGTAGAGAGAATTCCTGCACTGACTAAGCAGTTGAGCCAAACCTGTAAAGATTCCTTCTAATTCAAATATTGTATGATTTTCTGAATTAGAAATTTCTTTTTCAATTTTTATTTTGGCAGACGATTGGTAGAGGCTTGAAAGATCTCTCTCTTTTTTCCTTCCAATATCCCTTTAATAGGATAAGACAATTGAACGAATTCCATGGTTTTAATGAAGCTGGTCTTATATTCAATTTGTTTTTTTGAGTTATTTTCTCTTTTGGAGTACATAATCCTATAAGAAGGAAAACTTACAACATCAGCTAAGTATTATATTAGTATCTTTGTGGTAAGAATAAGAAGTTTAGGAGTAGGCTGTAGACAAAGCATGGAGAATTGATTATTATTGCTTAGGAGATTTGGAAAGTAAGTAATTATGCTTGGATTAAAGGAAGACTATTGTCTCACGCACACACAGTCTATGCTGATCCATGTCCAGTATGCTTTGTGGTAAGAATAAGAAGTTTAGGAGTAGGCTGTAGACAAAGCATGGAGAATTGATTATAATTGCTTAGGAGATTTGGAAAGTAAGTAATTATGCTTGGATTAAAGGAAGACTATTGTCTCACACACACACAGTCTATGCTGATCCATGTCCAGTATGTGTGTGTGTGTGTGTGTCTTAGGAATAGAGAAAATGTCAGCTGTGAGTTGGGGTAATGTAGGGTATCCTCTAGCTTCAGAACCAGTAATTTCTCAGTTGTGTCATAAATGCACAAGATGCTCCCTGGGCTGGATTTTTGAATCTCTGAATTAGCTGAAACAGTTGTAAAATCACATGGAGCCAGACAGTTTACAATCAACTGCAAATCAAAGGAGGCTCCTGTATGCTGTTTGTTCTAGCAGGCAGGGAGTATGTATTGAACTTGTGAAATGTGCTTTTGCTATCCCATTAACAAAATCTGCCTATGATTACAACCTCTTATCTTCCCAACCCTCATTTCCCCTCCTTAGCCCCATATTACAGAGAGTTAAAATTCTCAGCACCAGGAACATCTAGGAGGTGGTTTTCAGCACAGGCTGTGATACCTCATCGAGTGCACCTGGGCTGTGTTCTTAGTTAGATCCTGCACATACCTGGTTCCGACATCAGAACTGATTTCTGTCAGCTCTAATGTGCCTGAAAAATTTCTTTCAAGACAGTTTCCTCTTCTAACACATCCCGGGGGAATCTCCCCTGTGGGGTGTGAAGCAACATTAGATTGTGACTATGATAAGCTATTCACATGTTGGAAGCGTTTTGTATGAAAAGCAGCACATTACATCTGTTGTTTTCCTTATATAGGGTATATTTCACACTGAGAGATACTGGAACACAACCCAGGACTCTTTCTTGACTCCTCTGCAGTCTTGTACTTCCTCCTCCTCAATGACGGCAGATCCTGAAGCACTTAGTGACATATGGTAGCCTATCTGTGAAGTGTGCTGAATGCAGTACACTTGCTTTCTGACTCAGAGTATTGTGTTTCATGTTGGGCATCATGTCTTTTAAAGGGGTATTGACAAACTGGAACTCAGCCACTAGAAATATTTTTTGGAACAAGGTAGAAGGAAAAAATAATTATATTCATGTCTGTATAACTAGTACCTGTACAGAAAAGGGCTATAAGAATGGTGGAGTCAGCAAAGTGCCACAATGTAGAGCTAGGGCTAGGTCTCACAGACCCCTTGAGCCCATTGTCCAGACTGGGTCCCAAACCCTTCACATGCAGGTCTATGAGCTAGGTAACAGGAAAAGGTCCTTGGAGCCCTGGGTGAAGAAATAATAGGCTTTATTCAGAGCTAGGAACAGTTGACCTAATATGGCTTCCCGGAGCGTCCTCTAGAACCTTCGTGCATCTGTGCTGTTAGTCCTTTATACTCAAGTCCATAACCTCCCACAAAAAAACCTGGATGCACACGTGTAATCACATTAGACAATAACGAGGAAGACATGTGTGCACGTGCATGCCCACCTCAGATGCTAGGCAAGACTCCAAACATCTGAGGGGCCCTGACCATTTTCCTTATATTTTCCCAACACACAAGAAACTGGAGGGGCTCAGCCCGGAGGAATCAATTGTTGTGTTTTATTGGAGGAGGGTAGTAGCCATGATTTAGATGTTTGAAAGTCTGCCATGTAAAAATGCAAATTATTTTTCTTTTTCTGTGTAGTTCCAGTCAGCAGAACTAGAATCAATATGTGGGATTCATGGGTAAACAGATTTTTATTCTATATAAGGAAGATCATTCTGCTTAATAGTTGTGCGGTGATGAAATGTACATATACAAGCAAAAGCCACAAGATCTTGTAGAGAGAATTCCTGCACTGACTAAGCAGTTGAGCCAAACCTGTAAAGATTCCTTCTAATTCAAATATTGTATGATTTTCTGAATTAGAAATTTCTTTTTCAATTTTTATTTTGGCAGACGATTGGTAGAGGCTTGAAAGATCTCTCTCTTTTTTCCTTCCAATATCCCTTTAATAGGATAAGACAATTGAACGAATTCCATGGTTTTAATGAAGCTGGTCTTATATTCAATTTGTTTTTTTGAGTTATTTTCTCTTTTGGAGTACATAATCCTATAAGAAGGAAAACTTACAACATCAGCTAAGTATCTGTGGATCATCGCTATAACCTGACCGAACTCCTAAGATCTTATCTGAGCTTGAGCATCTTGTTATCTCTCTGTTTGTAGAGCTAACCTATGGATTTTGCCTACCCAGTATCCATTCCCATCTCCTCTGAAAACAGTACCTTCCTTTTCCTATGGAGTACCATGCCTCCCCCACTGCATGAAGTCTTGGTGGTTTCCTCCATCAAGAATCCTTGCCTTTACAGGCTAGGGGGTGGGGACTATCTGAAACTTGACCAATCCAACTCTCTCAGGATTTGAGTGTTGAGTACTTTGACACAAAGACAGAGAAAGGTGGGAGAGGATTGTTTCACTACAGTTTGGAGAAAGGAATGCCCTTTAGTTCTTGTTTTTTAGACTCATATGCAGATGGTCTTGCAAGTTGTATACTTTTCTATGTAGCCATATTGCTTGATTGTTAGATGAAGAATTTGTATCGAGATTTGGAATGCGTGACCTTGTACGTTTTCAGTGAGAAGGGAAAATGATATATATGTGCTGTGTGCAGTTAAGCATCTTTTGGGGAGAGATTTCCATGGGCTTATTCAACTAGAGGCCTTAGGGTGTGAGAATTCCTGCTTCCTGAAGTGTTGGAAAGTTAAGGTCAAATGCTGGATGTGTTTCAAATTCTGAGACAATACCAGCCGATTTCAAAGCTGGTGTTTGTGTGTGCATGCATATGTGTGTGTACAGAACTGGGGAGGAAAGGCAGCCTCTAAAACTTTGCTTTGAAAGATGCCAAAACACTGAGCCACATATTTGAACGAGAGAGATCTGTGTGTTTGGATGGAACCTGCCTCTTTTGTAAACACAAGGCACAGAGAGGCCTGCCTCCTCTTGCCCTGCTTTTGAACTTTTGTTCACATTAGCAATTTCCCTCACCTGGAATGTTGAACTTCCCTTTGTGGTGAAATTCACAAGTACTGTGAACTGGCAAGAAAATGATGGAAAGAGAGGGTGGTTGGACTAGATTGCATTTTTCCTGAACACTCTGAAATATCAGGATGTATGCAACGTGA
The DNA here is from genome assembly GCF_000696425.1 of Galeopterus variegatus. Lineage (NCBI taxonomy): Eukaryota > Metazoa > Chordata > Mammalia > Dermoptera > Cynocephalidae > Galeopterus > Galeopterus variegatus. Next base: position 128,157 of record NW_007728773.1, on the reverse strand, counting down.
GTCATCACTTTCTGTTGGAAACTTTTATGACCTTTACAGAGTGGGTCAAATTCCTCCCAAGCTGTGCTGCTTCACACCCCAGTGCATGACAGTAAAAGGGCAAATCCGAGGGAGGCAGAAGCATATTCATATTTTTTCTTGCAATCTGTTACACATTATTGTTTTTTGACACACTTTGCTTCACATGACAGTACTAATGGTGGAAACGAAGGTCAAGTGTGAGAGAGACTTACCTGGTCTGCCTAGCGTGACTGTTCAAATTCAGGTTGGATAAACCCAGCACACAGCTGGAGTTAGAGAAGGGGGAGGAGGATGTTTCGCTGAGAACTTGGGGAAATAACTTAGTTACAGGGGAAGTCCCTGAGGGAAGAAGGCTACATTCCACATTGTGAATTCCAGCCATTTGGCAAACTTGAACTTAATGTGATATGCCAGAACAAAACAGGCAGATGTACCACAACAGCAATCAGGCAGGGGACACTTTGTAGAGGAGCATACAGTTCTACAACTCTGTCGGCCCTGAGGGCAGCATGGTTTTGACCAATGATGTCACTGAGAGAAGAACCTGAACTGTCAAGAAAAGTTTATGTTGCATACACTATATTTTTAAAAATCCAGAAATTGGGGGTGTGGTGGAAGGGAGCAGTCTGGGAAAGTTCACTGGAAAATCAACAACTTTGAATGCAAGTATTTAGCTGTTGAACAATGTGGCCATGAAAGAATTCAGCTGTGTCAGCCCCCTTTTTTATTCCACAGGAATACTTCATCTTTCTAAAATTATTTAGAAATGATGAAGCCTGCACCGTGAATTTTTCTTATCTAAAACTTATACCTTTAAGGCCTCTGACCATTCTTTACTTTAACAAATTTTAATATTAATCTTTCTAAAATGAATTACACACTTCCTTGCTTTCTTAAAAGATTTAGTTAAGATAATATAACATTTTCATTTTTCTGTTTACTGTCAGATGCTCGGCTGTCACTTCTCACGACTGCCACTCCAGCCTCTAATAGACTTTCTCCTGGTGTCTAATTTGCTGCTTATAAATGGCAATGACTAAGAATTCAACATGGTTAAGCATAGAAATTTATTTATATTGATGATAAATGTCTTTGAATGGGGCAGAAGAAAGTCTCTTAAGTCAAGTGCATGAACTTTAGTGAATGAGTTTGTGACATGCATTTTGCCTTCTTGAAGACTTTTCAAAACATTTCTCAGAGGCCTTTTCTTGTCCATCTTTGGTTCTCTGTGGTGTCCTAGCATTTGAAGTTAGCGGATAAGTGACTCTCAGGTAAGTAAGGAGTCTTTGGACTGACTCCTCTTCAAAGGTCAGAAAAAGAATCAAATATATCTATCACCCAGTTGGGAGCTGAGGTCAGCTGCAGAGTAACTGGCTAAGTCATTTAAATTCAGCAGCTTAATCACTATTTCCATGCTGACTTTCTCTGTGTGAAGGCAGAGGAGTCTTTCACAGTGAAGGTGCCTGTGTCAGCATGGGGAAGAGCAGTAGAGAGCACCTAAAGAGGCTGCACGTTGGGGACAGGTCTGGAGTGTAGTGTTTGGCTGTAACAGACAAAATGGTTAGGAGCGTTCTCCAGAGGGTGGTGAGGGACCCTGTGACTGTGATCGAGGGCTGGCACTCTGGGTTGTTACCTGAGCCATCTGTAAAACTGAATGAGCTGTTCTTTGGAACTGTACTTATCAAGGACTCAGATGCCCTGTACAACTTAGAGCATCTTGGAGGTGGGAGAAGGCATCCCCTCACTCCCAGCACTTTTATATTAGAATACGAGTCCTAAACTGAGAACAAGATTCTGCGCCCTTGGATGAGTTGGCACAAGAACCCAGAGTCTGTGACTCCAAAGCCAGCGATATATTTCCTATACCATAATGTTGTTAAATGTAAAATGTTGTGAATGCACAGCCATCTGTAAAACTGAATGAGCTGTTCTTTGGAACTGTACTTATCAAGGACTCAGATGCCTTGTAAAACTTAGAGCATCTTGGAGGTGGGAGAAGGCATCCCCTCACTCCCAGCACTTTTATATTAGAATACGAGTCCTAAACTGAGAACAAGATTCTGCACCCTTGGATGAGTTGGCACAAGAACCCAGAGTCTGTGACTCCAAAGCCAGCGATATGTTTCCTATACCATAATGTTGTTAAATGTAAAATGTTGTGAATGCACCCAAAGATTTTCTACTAGAAGCAAACCTTTTGCTAGTTTTTGGATCTGAAAATCCTGATGATGATTTTTCACATTCAAGCAAAAGATGGCAATTGATCTTCTATGATATAATAGCCAAATGATTCAGAAAAGTTGTTTTTATCTTTTTTACCTATCAGTAGATGGCAGGAGATACCATCAAATCAAGATGTAAAACGGCACACAAATGATGGAATTCAGTCACTGTTCCTCGTATTTCCTGGGAAAATTGGTATCTGGGGTAGTCGGTGTGCCGTTATGTTGGCTCACGGGGAGAAAGTATTTTTGAATATGGATTTGGGTTCAATTATTAGTGTCCCCATTAATCTGGCAAGGTTATAGTTGGTTTAAAACAATAGTCACATGTTGGAACTAAATTTACTCTCTTTTGGAGAGACACCTGGAGAAATGATTCATCACTCATGTTGCTAAGATTAATTGAGCATTATAATTGTGTTAAGTAGATTCACACACCATGTAAAAATCCAGGAGCTTTTTCTATTTTCTTTTTTTAATTCAAGCAGAGAGGAGAAAACAGAACTAGCTAACTTCAGTGTGTGTTAGGGAAATCCAGCATCGTAAATATCTTTATTCAATATTAATGCAGATAAAGCACTGCAGTTAAAACAGTACCAACTAAACACAAGAATGTTTTCAACATGCCTTAATCGACTCTGGCCCCATGAGCTGATATTTCCGTATCCAAACAGAGGTCATATTCATCAAGATTAAATTTGATTTTACTTAGTTTTTCTGAAGTACAGAATTCTCTCAGACGTACTGACCACATGTTTCCCTAATTTGGAGATTATAGAAAGGTGAGTACTTGTGGAATTTTCAAGAGTTGAAATTTGCAGTCTTCAAGTGTGTTGTTCCCTTTCTACCCACTTGTCTCTACTTGACGATATGATTCTTCTCTGTGGCACAAAGCATTTTGATCAGCTACTTTATTTTTATTTAACTCTTTCATTATTTGAATCTTATATTCTGAAGATTGAGAAAAAAGTGCAATCCATGTATTCATTTTTTTCTCTCTTAGACAACTACTTAACTGAAAACCATTGTAGGTTAGGAAGGCTTAACTGCAAGAGCATTTACCTGGTGATCAAATCTAACATCAATCTTGGTTAATGCCAACGTGGAAATCTTCATGGGTGTGGCCCATATGGCTCCCTAGGTGGGAGCTGTGTACTGCAGAAAGCATGTAATCCCTGAAAACAGAAACAGAGCTGGGATACAAGTGGACCCTACCACTTTTCCTTGTAAATTTCTCTGCTGAGGAATGTCTTTTACTCAAAAATATTATTTTCCCTTAAAAAAAAATCAAAACTGTGACCAGTACCAAAATATCTTGGCAAAGAACATAAAAAAAAATGTTTCCAGTCTATGTGCTGCAATGCCACCTGAAACTCCCACATGTGACGATCAGTCAGTGTTACTGAATTTAGCACTGTGCTGTTGCACTATTGGGCTGCTTTTTTGGTCAGGGTATGGTACCTTGAGGTGTGGGCAACTTCTTGGTTCAGCCATGGGGTAGCCTGAACACTCTCTCGTTACAGAGGTTTTGTCAATTTATTGTGTGCCGCAAATCCGCTTTTTATTTATTTTACTGTTCAGTAACACCCTCTTTCATACTTCAAAGTGATGATAAATTACATGGTCATGCTATTCACTGGTTGTCTGCTTCTCCTCACTTCCCTCTTAAGAGGCTCTACTTTCCTGTTTTGTGTGACCATTATCTACTGAGCTCTATCGCTAAGGCTGCATATTCATATTCTCACAATATTCTCCCCTGTATAAACTTGTTTACAACAAAGAATCTTCTAAATTCTTTCACATAATTTAAGATGCTTGATAAAGCTTAAGTACTATTCCTCCTAAATGTATGTTCATTTTAACAAAAGCAAACTTTTAAAGCCAAAGAAATACATGTCAAATGAGATAATGATTAAGCATTGTGAAGGGTTTGAGACTGTATCCTATTTGCAAGGTACAGAGTTAGCTTGTCAAAGTTTCACGGATGCTGGCAGAAAAGATGAGATTTCTGGGTCAGAGATAGAGGATGGTTTATTACTCAAGCAATCTTGGTAGCCAGATATTGGTCCTAAATCTCAGAAAGTGATGCAAAGAAGGCCAGGTGACACCTGCACAGTGGGCTGTGTTATGGGAGGGGAATTCAAAACTTAGTGATCCTGAATCTTTTATAATAGGCAATAAGTATGTGTGCTCTTTGCTCTGGAGGTAAACACTATTCCAAGGCTGCTCACTAAACAAACATACTAGCAAAGGTAGGCAAGAATAAAGACATATGGAAACATGAGAGACCCATAGAGATTTGTCCCCCAACAAAGAATGTAGATCAATAAAAGGACTGGAAGTGGTCATTATGGGAATTTGCTTTTGGCAAATTTTAAGGCTTACTAGAGACAATTATGTGCTTTGCTTATGCATGAATCTGCCTTCAGTTTTTGAAATTATCCCAGAAAGCTAGTCTCCCTCCTTTAAGTATATTTCTATCAATGAACATATAATTAAGATCTTATTTTTCCCTGACAGTAAAAGTAATACATGGTCATTATAAAAAATGCAGAGAAGTACAAAGAAAAATATAAAAATCATTTCCAATTTCATTACTCAGAAGTCATCTCAATTAAACTATTGGCTTTTTTAATGCTTCAATACATATTTTTTAACAAGAAATTGAGATAACGTTATGTACTCTGTAGTATCTTGATAGTTTTGCTTTTTACATATTGAAAGCAATACGTCAAGTCATGAAGTGTTCTTTTCAATATTTAAAAAATAATTGCATAATATTCTATCGCAGATATGCCAATTTTTAAAACTATTCCTTCAGTGTTAGAAAATTTGCTACCAAATACTATTATAATACATATTCTGGTACATAAATGACTAATGCCTTCAGCTAGATTCCTGTAAGATGGATTATTGGGTTAAAATGTCTAATTATATTTTAGGTTTCTTGATCTCTATTCCCAGACTGCTTTCAAAAAAGATTACATCAATTTATACACATGGCACAATATTTGAGATTGCTTTTCTCCCCACATCTTAGTCACAATTGAATGTTTTAATTTAAAAAGTCTATTAATAAGATAGTTAAAAATATCTATTTTAAATTATTTCTTTGATTATTAGTGAGAAGAAAAATTTATTCTAGTAATGTTTTACTATTTTTCTTACTAAAGAGAAGATTCTCAAAAAGCCTCCACATAATATTTTATGTATTAAAATTTTGTAAAATATTTCCCCAATATATCATTTATTTTAAAATTATGCTCATGCTATTTTTAGACATTTGGAAGTTAAAAATTATCAAGTAAAATAACTAACCATTATGCATGTGCTTTCTTCTATTGCTTGGAAATTCTTGCCCACTCAGGGGGTTAAATATACACTACATTTTTTTTCAGACATTTTATTTTTTTAATATTTAATTTTTTAAATCTATAATTCTAAATATCTCTAAATGTGAATATTTTAAAAATCTATATTTCTAAATATTTTACAATCTGTATTCTAAATCAAAATTGATATGTGGTATGGACAAGGACATTTCCCTGGCTAAACAGCCAGTTTTCCTGACAGTGAATGAGCTATTCTCAGTTATTTGTGGTGCTTTCTTGGTCATACACTAATGTTATAAATTTTAGGGTATCTATAAAATGTAGTGTTTGAAATGTGTTCTTCCCTCCCCTCACAGATTTATTACTAAATGACAGTCTTGCTTTGGATACAGGCTACATCTTATAGATGCTCATCTCTTAAGGAATGGCACAGGTGTATCAGAAATATTTAATTTCATGTATTAATAAGACAAATAAAATAACAGTACTTATTGTAACTCCAATTTATTATCCAAAATGTTAACATAAAATTTAATATTTAAATGGTAAAACATCTCATGATTTTTTTGGCCAGTCTTGCATTTTTAAATGATTTTAATTTGTTGAATTTTGGGGAAGTAAAAACTTAAACTATATTCTTCTTCTTTTTTAAAAAAAAAATTTATTGAATTAAAATTGATCATAGGAGGCCAAGCCTGTGGCGCACTCGGGAGAGTGTGGCGCTGGGAGCGCAGCAGTGCTCCCACTGCGGGTTCGGATCCTATATAGGGATGGCCGGTGCGCTCACTGGCTGAGCGCAGTGCAGCCGGTCTCAGAAAGGACAAAGAAAAAAAAAAAAAATTGATCATACGTATTTTGGGGGTTCAACATTGAGATATATTGATCAAACCAACATTCCTAGCA
>NW_007728773.1:117383-120781 GCF_000696425.1 Galeopterus variegatus | reverse complement strand
TCGGATCCTATATAGGGATGGCCGGTGCGCTCACTGGCTGAGCGCAGTGCAGCCGGTCTCAGAAAGGACAAAGAAAAAAAAAAAAAATTGATCATACGTATTTTGGGGGTTCAACATTGAGATATATTGATCAAACCAACATTCCTAGCATATATTGTTGCAAATCAGAATTATTCTTTATGCCCCCCATCCAATGTCTCCCCATACCCCCCTCACTCCCTCCTCCCCCCTGCAATTACCCTAGATTTCTTCTTTTCTTCTGAAAGAACAATGGTCACTTTGTTGATCTGTTGCCCAGATGATCCATCCAATGCTGGGAGGTGTGTCCCCCAGTATTATCATAGAGCAGATGCTTCTTCTGTCAAATGGGCTTTGTGGAGAGAGACATCCTCCTCTTTTCTTCATCTCTGCTGGTGACTCTCCTTGTGTCAATGTACTCCAGTGGCTGTGCTGTTTAGTTTCTTTTGCGGCAGCCATGGTTATTGTGGTGGCTGTGGTGGGCCACCTACATGGAGATGATGTTCCTGGCATGCTCCTTGGTGCCGGTGGTATGCCTGGTTGTAGGGAGAGTCCGGTCCCTGACTCCATGCCTTGGGACTCTGAACAGGCCCTGAGGTGCTGGCACAGTGTGCCTGGTTGTGGGAGGTGCGTCTGGTCCCCCTCTCCATAAACTATATTCTTCTAATGTGAAGTAACCTGCTTTAATATTCAGTTGCTATCCATTTAGAAAAAAAATTTTCTCCTCAATTAGCACAATGCATTTTTTTGTTTTGTTTTGTTTTGGTGATAGTGGTGGAGATAGGAAGGATTTCCTTAAGAATCATTTTGCAGTCTTTGGCAGTGGTGTTGGTGGGGAAGAATAGAGAAATAGGAAATAAATGAACTTTTTACTTTGTTACCTTCAGAGCCAGAAAATAAAAAGCAAAGCCTGGTTTCATGCAAAATCAATGGGGATGAGTTATTTTGACTGAAATTTCCTATCCTTCACTGGTCATGTGGTACTCCAGATAATAAATATTTTAAGCCAGTACATTACTAATAATTTATTAGGCAGTGTGAAATAATGAAAACAATACAAATGTCTAGAGATGAAAACACTTAGACTGGTGACATGGAAGATCTATGCAAATGGAAGGTTCTTTCTAGAGTTTTACTATTATCGCTTAGTGGAAGAGAAAACATGGTTATTAGGTAGAGCTGTGCATTCTCGTTTCTTTTTAAATCATCTCCCTCATATTTTTCTACAAGGGTTATGCTTTTTCCTCCAAAAGAAACAACCCCAAATACCTTTTATTGTTATAAGTCTAGTATGTAGTTTTATTTCTCATTCATCTTTATTTCCCTCCAAATCTAAACAATGCATTCACATCTCTAAGTTCAGATGTTGTTCATGAGGATCAATGCAAAAATTACATTCTAGGCAGAGTACAGGAATACTAGGGTCCATGAAACTCATTCTCAATAAATTCAAGTTATTATTATTTTTTAAAATTCTAGTGGGCCACCAGCTACTGAAGCCAGTGTTGTGGGAACATACCTGCTTAAGAGAAGCTTGCGATATGAGAGTAGCATGTACTCTGACCTTGGGGAGCATTAGGGGGCTTCAGGCAGGTCAACAAGCAACACGAGGAATAAGTCTTTAAAACAAATACATTTGCAAAATATTTTGAAGGTGATGATGATTTGGATAATTCTTCTACCATGTAGAGAATGAATGGAGCCATTACAGTGGGGTTGTTGAGATATCGGGCCATGAGCTTCATGTTAAGGAGGCAAATTGGACTCCTGGTGCACCCGAGAAGGCAGTTGTTGTGTGTGGTTGGAACAGAGAGGCCGAGTAGAGTTGTGGTGAAGAGCAGGGACTGTAGACCCAGGTTGTCCAAGTTCCGTCCTGGCTCTGCCACTCAGCTGGAACTTTTCTTCTTTCTACTTTAGTTTCCTCATTTGTAAACTGGGTAATAATTGCACCCACGAGCATTGTTCTAAGTATTAAATGAGCTAATCTGCATGATGTATTGAGTGAAGTGACTGGCACCTACTAAGAACTTGATGTAAATGTTTATTAAAAAAATTAGATAAATTTTGGGAAAAATACGAAGGCAGGAAAGGGAGAATGAGGCACATGGAGTCTCTAGAGGATTAAATAGGCCTGAAATGGAGTATTCTAGGCTGGGGAAGTAGAAAAAATTGGCATTGGAAGACCCTGCTGGCCATAATCATAGTTTGCTGTAATTATTGTAGTGAAGTGACCTGTTTCTGTGTGCAGAAAATGAGAGAGAAAGAAGATGGTGAACTTCTTTTTTGTTCTTTTTTTAAACCCCTGATCTCTCATGCATTTTTAAGATACTTCAGATCCTTTTGAAAGTAGGTGATAAAGTACTTTTTAGTGAAGTAAAAAAGAAGTCCAAGTAATAAATAAATAAAAATGAGTAAGTCCTAGGCAACACTAAACTTCGATTGCATACTGACCCAGTGAGGAGGAAGCAACACACGCGAACTTGAGGTGTTGGGTGCCAGGAAGGTAGTTACAGACTAACTCACAGAAGTCCAAGTAATAAATAAATAAAAATGAGTAAGTCCTAGGCAACACTAAACTTCGATTGCATACTGACCCAGTGAGGAAGAAGCAACACACGCGAACTTGAGGTGTTGGGTGCCAGGAAGGTAGTTACAGACTAACTCACAGTAATGGGAAATGTATGGAGGTTTTGAATACATGAAAACATAGAATTTACTTTTGACTTAAGTGGAGATGTTTTCAAAATAATGGGTGATATAGGATTGCATCGAAGCAGAGAGAAGAGGAGAGGAGAGGATAGCACATGAAGAACTGTTTCGATGCCAGACGGTGTTGCCCTCTGTAGTCCTCACCTGAAAGGACCCGTGGATGGAAACACTGTTTTCAATGATAACTTGTGGTAGCAGTGAAAGTATGTTTGAAAATTAAATTTGGAAATTTTTTCAAAGCTGCTTCTTCAAAGACAAATGGGCCTTTTGCAATTATGTCTAATTTAATCAAATAATAAATGTGAAAGGCTTTGGGGAAACATTAACGTGCTGTATAAATGGAAGGTGTTATGATTATGTTCTATGTATTAAAAAACGTGTGGTAAAAAGATTATTTTTGTGAACTGAATGGTCAGGTATGGGCTGCATGACAGCACTGTGAAGTGGAGTCATGACTGATGAATGACTGTGCCCAGAGAGGGTCGATTAATGTGTGGATGCTAACCTGGAAGAGTAACGCTGGTGTAATGCTGCAGGGCTTTTTGTTTTGTTTTCTTTCATTGTCCTTTTCTTGTTTAAAGTATTTTTCAGTGAGTTAAAGGCATACTTATCACATCTAATGATAGGACTAATACGGGGTAGGTAGCTAACATACATCAACCGTAGGAAGC
>NW_007728773.1:114039-116908 GCF_000696425.1 Galeopterus variegatus | reverse complement strand
AACTTGCCTAAGACCTTCCTTTAATAGTAGATAGTATTGTGCAAGTAACCTAGTTTTCAGATAGACTCATAACTTGCGCAGGAGATTGCCCAGGAGATTGCCAGAGATGGCATTTGAAACTAGAATCGAGAGAATGTGCACCTAAACCACTTTGCTTTGTTATTCATTCATTCACTTAACAAACACAGAGTTCTCATGCTTATGCGAGGGGCTGATCTGAGCACTATATAAATGTTAGTCACTTAATCCTTATAGCAACTTTATGAGGTAGGTATTATCATTGTCTTCATTTTGTAGCTTAGAAAATGAGGCGCAAGGAATTAAGTAACCTGCCCAAGGTGACACAGCTAGTAAGTGGATTCAGACGCAGGCAGTCTGGCTGGGGAGTCCATGCCTCTGACCACCGTGTTATGCTACTCTTCTTATGCTGAGCTCCTTTCAATAATGTGCCCAACTTCACACAGCCAGATCTGAGATGATCCTGCCCTCTCCTTACACCCTGGGAACCAGAGAGTCTTTGAGGTTTCAAAGGAAGCAGTGAGCATCTCTGATTCAGTTGATACTCTTTTGACCTACCTTGGAGGGTCCATGCCTGAAGGCATCTTTTGTGATGCCACCAGTTCAATCCTAGACTCTTAAATTCTTGTCTATGTTCTTAGTGCCAGACTGCATTCCTTCCTGCATAAAATACATCCTTATTCTCATTACATCTTCCCATAAAACTTTCATCAATTTGAAAACTGTAAAATGCATTCCGTTTTATGCAGACATTTAATCTATGGTTAAATGACAATTGAGCAATATATCCTCCTGCATACCCAGATACCATACCAACTCTCGATTTGAACATAAATTGACGATCTTAAATCTGGCATAGGTTTTAAGGAAATGGAATATTCTCAACCACAGACTTTGGAGGATGTTTATCTGCAAAACAAATTATTGGACACACTTTGGCTTCACCAACAGATTCTACTTACGAAAGGTTTCAGATAGGGCCACCAGTTTAGCAAATCTGGTTTGAGTTTATCTGTGGACAAAATGCTGTGTTCCTTTCTTACTGCTTGGGTGAAGCCAGAACTTTCAACCTCTCAGCCTTTCAACCTCTCACTTTCAGAAACACTGAAGTTTAAAATATAAAGGTGTTGTTTTTGCTTCACACCCAAATGTCAGAGCTAGATATTCTGATTTCTCTTGATTGGCTCCAGGTGATGTTAAGTGGAATGCAGGAAATTATCAAAATCAATCTATCTTCAAAGGCTTTCTTTGAAATTACAGGATCTGCATCAATATGCAAAATAACATTATTTTTATTCTAAGTTCCTTTCCATGATTTTTCATGGCTCTCACTCCACCAAGGAGCAAGTAAAATTGGCAAAATACCTTCTTTTTCCTTTTGCTCTCTAGAAAGGTGATTGTTAGAGCCTTAATATTTTCCAGAGAAATACAGTATTTCTTAAATAATATGACTCTTGCTTACTGGATTTCTAAAGAATTTAATTACTAACTTTCTGAAAGGTTAAGAAGGAAAATTTCCCCACTTCAATGCATTGGCAAAGTGACTTACATTACATATTCACAATAAAATGCAGAGCATGAATCATAGCTAAAGAGTGCTACTAACCCTGGGGGCAGTAACACATGGCCAACTAACTATAATCATTACAAAGTCGAAATATTCAACTACTAGCACCATAGAACTTCCAAGTACTGCGAGAGCAAGGGTCCTGGTCAAAATCCAAATCTAGTACAAATTGGCATATTTTAGAAAACAAAACAAAATACAGAGTAAGTAAAAATAGAACGCAGAAGGTATTGTTTACTGTCTTGCTACACAAAATGTGATTGGCAGACTGACAGCATTGACTTTTACCTAGGAGTTTGGTAGAAATGAAAAACCTTAGGCCACGCCCCAGGCCTTCTGAAGCACAGATTTTTAGCAAGATCTTCAGGTGATTTACATGTACATTAAAGTTTGAAAAGCACCGCTTTGAAGTATTTTAGTAAATGTAATTATGTGAATGATTGATGTTTTCCAAAAACCATCTCACATACCAAAAGATAATTGTCATCCTTATTTTGCAATGGGTCCATCATTTCATAGTGGGAAAATTCTCATATTCTGTTGCTCTGGAGAGATAATGACCGAGATAGAATTATTTTTCCTGGAGGAGCAAAAGCAGTTCTAGGGGAAGGAATAGCAGCTCATCACTTTCAGTAACAACAAATACCAGCTTGACCTGCATTGTTATTTCTGACACATCACCTTGCATTTCTCATCACATTATACTGGTGGATTCTTTTCCTTCCTTTTTTATTTTTGGGTCAGAGAAGGCAACTGACCTAGAGGTTGCTGCAGGCATTTGGAAATATGGTCTTCCTTGTCCATTCTGTTGGATCTGAGGCATCTGCTACAGCAGTTCTCACCTGGGCGATTTTGAGAGGTTATCAATCATGTGACTGTTCAGATACCCAAGCCGTCAAGCAAGCACCTGTCATGACAAGATAACTTGTGTTAATAATAAAATGAAGCTGTGATAGGAGATTTGGAAAAAATAGAAATCAGAGCCGTCCCTGAAGGGGTGAGGGAGAGGGTGAGGGAGCTGGGGTGAGTAGGGAGAGCTTATTCCTACGTCACGTGGAAGGATGTGGAGCAAACAGATCTTTAGGCAGCACCAGTGATGGGGAGAAAATGGCCATCAGTCACTCCCTGCTCCTTCTTGGCTGCGTGAAAGCACGGACAACACCTGCTGCCTCATATTTCCTGATCTGTCATCTCAGAGCAGGTTTATGCTGAATTTACCAGGAAAGAAGACAAGGTGTGGCTGTTACACACAAAACCCACATCACTCCTTCGAACAGTTCTGTT